>NW_010562206.1:23420-38401 GCF_000687285.1 Phaethon lepturus | reverse complement strand
TGCTCCGCGCTCAACTTTCGCCGGGGTCCTGGAGGGTCTCTCTCCCCGGGCTGGTGGGACGGGTGGGCACCGACCCACCGCCAGCACCCCTGCACCGCCGTCCGAGGCGTGAGCAAAGCGGATCCTCCGGCAGGAGAGACCCAGCGGCTTAATCTGTGCTGGCTTAACCCAGAACTGTATTTTTCCACCTCCCTGTAGATATGCTTTTTAAACAGTCACCTCTTATTTTCTGTATAGTGACAAGGAAATCGATAAACCGGGGATCAATTAGAATTGTGGCCAATTGATAACTAGATCCATCAAGTGCTACTTCACTAGCAGAGTTGCATAGGGAATTTCATTAGCTTAGAAAGCTTTCCAGATGGTAGCTGCACGACTGTTACACCTGGTACTGAGCTTGCAAAGACCCAGAAATGCTTTTTAAAGTAATCTTCTCCCCCCTGCCCCGCCTTTTCTTTCCGTTATCTTTTGTGGGCGTGTGTGCTCAGGCTTGCTTCCTTGTGGAAAACTTCAGCCTAGGGTACGTGTTGCTCACATTTCCACGATGGAGTCCCACCACCCACCGTTTCAGTTTCTGAGTGGTGCTTTGTGCTCTCTGCCGTCCTCGGTAGGCGTGAGAGCTCAGTATCTGGCAAGAGTAGGCCCTCCGTGATTTCTCAGTGGAATTATTTACTTTTTGCTTTCACTACTATAAATCACTATTAAGGTAAGAAAACAGAGATTGTTTTTAGAAGCTGCTGTGAACATGCACTTTTCTCAGGTGTCCGTTAGTATCATAGTTAAGAAAGTGATACTCGTTTACTCAGCTCTTGGGGATGTACCACCAACCTGTGTAATCCTCCCATGTTTTCCATATACATTAATACTTAGTTTGTTGGTTAGTCTCTTCATGAAGCTCCTTCTCCACATCTGAAATCTGTCAGACATGACTCTACAGCAAGGTATCAGGGCTAGCTGAGGGCTGCTCTTCTGGTCTGTAGATTGAGGTATGTGACCTGGACTTAAGTGAGGAATAAAAAGAAGTAGGGTGAAAGCCTCTCACCGTAGAAGGCCACTTACTGTTGTCAACAAAGGGGAAAGAATAATTACTCTGGATTGCTGTCAGCACCCGTGATTCACAGGCTGTGGGGCAGGGACTATCTTTAACTAGCAAAATGCTTCAAGACTTGCAAGGCATGGGTTAGGCTGTGAAAATCAGACTCTTTAACGGTCTGTTTTAAAGCAGGAGGATGCAAAATATGAAAAACAGAATGACTTAAAATAATGGGAAAAAAAGTTGCCTTTTTCTTCTAAAGTTGTTTTTCTTCTAAAGTTATGATGAGTGATAGCTTGCTGGACCATCCTGTATATTAGTTAACCTGTGAGCCCGGACCAAAAGATGGCTCTTGCCCAGAAAGTGTGGTCATTTTGTCTCAGGAATCACTCTTTGTAGGATCAAGAGTGGGACCTGGGAGTCTCACTGATAAACTCTCTTCCTATTCTTCTTTCCTCCTCATCTCCATCTGCTATCGAATGAGGTCCCTCAAGGACTAAAGGCTGGGAAGTCTAGACCTCTAACCTAGATTTCAAGATGCTTTGTCTCATTAAAGTTTGAGTGACTTCTACAGCAGGGTTCGGTTGTTGAGGCTCTTTGTTGGTCCTACCACATTGCTCCCAGCTGCGCAGGTCCAGTTCTGCTTCCTTTGGACTCACTAAATGCCTGTGAAGAATTGCTGAATTCTAAGAATTCCCTCAACTTCCATGGACTTTCATGCTGAGGAGGGCATTCAATAACTTACAGACCAGAGTGATGTAAGGAAAACTTTTTATTAAATTACAAGAAGGTTCAGTGCTACTCAGTGCTGTAAAAATAGAGCTGTTCAGTCTTCAGAGCTGTCAGTCAACCACTCATGACCAGTGCTGTATTCATTTTATAAAATTAAAGTAGTAGAGGAATTAAGTTGCTATGAAAAAAATTCAAGTGTCCTTTCATAGGCTATGGACTGTGTCTGCTTCAGTTCCCTACATCCATCTTTTAAATAGAGATTTATTTCACTGGTACATCCTATTCCTGGACTCAGGTGTGCTGCTCAGAAGGCAGCATGCGACTAGGTTTGCTGCTACTCAGATTGTTTATTCAAGGAGTGTACTGTGCCCAGAGAACTTACTCATTGCAGAGTCGCTCTTCTGCATAGAGAATGACATGCAAATGAATTGAAACTGGTTTAAAGAAATGTGCATACATTGTGCAGTGACCCACAACCCCGGTGATTATGTGTGCTCAGTGATATGCTGGCTCAGTAGTTTGCAGTCAGTGAAAGGAATGTGAGACACATCCATGTTCAAAAGGGGTACAGTCCCATTTGGAAATGGTACAGTGCTAGGGGAGCTATCTTTACCTTTTTTAATATGGCCTCATTTTACGGCTATGGGCAGTAACTGTCAAAATACTTCACATTTACAGTGATCTTCATCTGTAGTACTTAACAAGCTCTACTAAATGGAGAGGTTCTTCCCATTTTACAGAAGGCGAGACCAAGGCACAGAGCAGTTGTCTGACACAGAGACCTAATTCCTGATGCTCGTTCCAGCACGCCGCGCTTTGGGCCCCGCTGCCAGAGAGCTTACGATGCGGCAACGGTGGAGCTGCAGCAACTTGCACCATTGCAGAAATTACAACTCGGATGGTGGTTTATGTTCCCTTTGCGCTTTTTTTTGGTAAAAGTTACTGCGTGAGCTTACATCAATTAAGCGTTTGTTAATATGCAAGTCAGTGCTGTAACTAAAATATCCAGTAAAGGTGTGTGCGAGCGGAGTTACATTTTGTGCTGGTTGGCACCTGTGCTTCGTTTTCAGTGTGAAGGGAGAGTGAAATACTCGAAATACTCCTGCTCGCCTACGGGAGGGAGAATTCGCACCCGGCAGAAGTTCAGGCTCACTTGGCAGTGGGCATGAGTAGTCACAGGTTTTGTCAAGCTATGGGGAACCAGGTCTGTGCAGGGACATCTTGTATAATCAAAGCTATCAGCCCTGGGGAAAAGGGACTGCAGAAACATCTCATTTGTTGGTTGCAATAAGCACCATGTTGTAAAATGAGCACTCGTTTCGTCTGCCTTTTCGGCGGGCAAAGCCAGATCTTGCATGCACGCTCTGTGTTCTTTTATCTCTCTTGCGTGTGTTTGGCTCTAAGATATGACTTACCAGTTTAAGATAGGCCAAATAAGGACTAAGCTGAAAATTTGGACACATGGGCTTAATCCCATTATTGTGAATTAATACAGGTTGTTGGCTGTAATTTTGCAGGGGCCAAGCAAAATACGTGTATATTGAACAATCACCTGTACGATTATATGTATAAAGTACATCTAGAAGAGATTAAATTATATATTTTGCTCTGACCATATTAACTTGATAGAGGATTCAAAGGAAATTGCTGTATGGCATGGCTTTTGGTGCAGGTTCAAGAGGTGGATCCTTAATCAGAGAGTGATAGATCCAAGAGGTGAATGCAGAAGACTAGACAAAGCAGCTCTCTCTACAGGACTTCTCTGCCAACAAATGGTTGAGGTTGAACCAAGTAGTTGCATCCCCTTTGCAGCTAAATTAAAGCATCCAGGCACACCCCTTCTTCAGCTGTTTTGTAACAGGCTGGAAGCCCTGGGCTGGTGGGACCAGCTTGTTTGTTAAAGCTGTGGCTGTTGTGTTGATTCACCAACAGTCTTCTCAGGCAGAGCTCACTCCGGAGAGCTGGCATGGAGTTGGCCATCCATCATGCCATGGCCACTGAACGGCTAAGCTGAGGAGTTTGGGGGCCTTGCACGAAGAGAAAGAGGCTGGAGCATCAGGCACAGTATCTGTGGGCGTTGGTGGGAATTTTGTTGGAGTGAAGCCCACTGAAAGGGTGTCGTTACTTGGGGAGATCATATTTGAATTCAGGCAGCTTTGGCTCAGGTGGTGCCAGGCACTGTGTTAGCGTCATCTCCGTCCCTTCAGGCATTGATTCTGTAGGTGAGTTTCCAGCTCAGAATACAGAGCTCAGTCTTAAACAGGTTTTTCACCCCAGGAAAAAGAAAAAAAAAAAAAGTGTTGCCCCCCCCCCGTTTTTTTCCTGCTGTCTGATACATATCTTGTGCTCCTCCAGGGAAAGGATGCTTTTCCTTAAGGAGATCTAAAGACTTCTTCCAAAGTGAAGGAAATGGCTTACACATAGGGGAAAAAAAAAAAGCAGTACCTTAAACCACGTTTTTCCTTTGCAGTATTTCTCGTTTTGAATAATAAATTGAGATTTGGAATTGAAATTATACATATGTAGATATTTTTGCAGCAGTATAAGTAAAATATAAGAGCAACTTTAGTTGAAGGACACAGAAGGACTTTGTTCATTTGGAGATTCATTTAAAACATTTGAGAAGTCTGTCATCTCTGCAAGCTGTTAAATTCCCTGAGTTAAATCCTGAGTCCTTGATGATTTCATACAGGGTGAAAATGATGATTGAAGCTCATGGGGGGAAAAAAACACCTTTTTAGCTCCCCGTTAAATTTGTTGTAGTCCTTGCCTGCCTTTATGGAGTGGTGCATCTCGGAACAGCTGTAGTACCTGCCCGACCTGTGGAATTTGGCACCTCCATTGCTTCACTGGCCTGATGCTGGTGACTTTATCTCAGCGCGTAGCTTCTGTCTTCAGTAAGATTCAGGTTGGATCCCAACGCTTTGCCACAGCATGTGTGCGCGTATCTGGGTGTGCGCCCAGCCAAGGGGGGTCTGTCACATTCTTCTGCTTGCTCCTCTGCAGAATTTGGTGCTGTGCCCCCTCGCTAAGGAGTGGCTGGGGGGAATGGAAATGGCTGGAAATCCTGGCGTTGGCTGGCCAGCAAGAGCTCTTAGAAGTGCCAGCTGAGATGAGGGATGTATGCCCAGTGGCCAGCTGAACATGAGCCTAGATAATGTCAAGGGGAAGGGGCACAGCCTTGAGGGCGTGCATCCTCCTCGCTTGGGGCAGTCTGTTGTTGGTGAGGTCTGCCGTTGGTGCCGTAAGCTCCTTCTGCACCCGCTGCTGCTAATGAGTGCCAAAATAATCAGGAGGAGGGAAAAGGCTCCCTCCTGCTCGTGACAGCTCAGCAGATGGGTTTCATTTTATCAAATTGATCCCCGGGGGTGGTATTGCACACGTTCGTGACTTGCAGATGTGGTGGCTGTCACAGTGTGAGTCTGTGCTCAGTTACTGCGGGGGTCAGATAGCAACCCCGAGCTCTCCGTCTCTAAAATCTAGGGAGGAACTGGAGGCTCCCAGCTTACTTCAGAGCATGGAAAAGTCAGTTGCCAGCCTGCTTCACCACGCAGCTTGCGGGCGAGCACGTCAGTCAGTCAGTAAGCCACTTCGTACTAGTTCTGGACTGGATGTGGTTGATGCCAAGAAAATCTGTGGAAGTCATCCAAGCTCCTGGAGGGATGGATATCTTCTCTCTCCATGGCCTCAGGGGTAGCTGTGCTTGTGGGAGCAGTGAAAATCATTAGCCAGCAGAGGAGGTTCACCATTAGAGCAGTACAAATGATTGATTCCTCCGTCACCAGCCAAATGGAAAAGTCAGTGTGAAATAGAGGTTCATGAGTGATTATTTTCGCTCCCCATAAAATAAAAGATCCATATAAATCAGTTTATCATTGACTGATATAACTGGGTTTTGGGGGAAAAAAAAAAAGGTGCAATTTCATTTGGAGGATTTTTATATGTGTATTTTTCTTTAACTTCCAGGTATACTTCTAAATAAAATGTTCCTTTGAAATAAAAAAACAAAAGCTTGAGTTCCAAAAATGCCAAAATGATGACAAGATTTTCTTCCTTCCTTGCTTTGCTGAATTCAGCATGAGTTTAGAATAATTTCAGTAGACCAGATACTGCATATTTTAACAGATAAGATATCTACTACAAAAAAAAATTCAACAGCTTGACTCGGGCAGTGTGGAGAGCAGAGCTGCCACCGGAGCTGAAGAGGTTGTTAAGATTCTCACTCCTGTGAGAGACTAACATGATCATGAGTCTCACTACACTGAGGAGCATGTGCAGAGTCACTTGGGCTTATCTTCTTTCCGTCTTTCCCCTCCCCAAATGGGCACACCATGAACTGCCAGATAGCGCAGTGGCCAGGTAGGCGTTTGTTCCATCCCTCTGGCATTCGTTCCGTTTGCTCCATCCTGCTGAAAGTCATGTGCACATTGTTTCTGTGAGTTTACTACTCCCACACAGTTGAAGCCAAGCTGTGATTTATTATTATTAAAGCAAGAATTTTAACAATCAAAACATGTAAGAGATTGACATCCCTTTCATATTCGCAAGCTCCATGGCTTGGCAGAAGGTGACCAAGAGTCCAGAAGAGAGCAGGCCAGGGAAGGCAGCTCCGAAGAACTAACCTTTAAATACACATTTCCATATGCTCCGTGTGCTGTTGTAGCATCATTGCATGGCTGCATGATTGTGTCTTCATCTTGAAGTCTTTTGTGAAGTGACCTGTACCAAAATCATCTACTCTGTACCTGGGCTGCAGACACTGCAGCCTGTCAGGAACGGTACCTGTATAGTCTGTTCTCCTGTTTAATACGTGGTTTGTCTCTATTCCCTAGCTAACACAATATTCTTCATATTAATACATTATCCTTTCTGAGCGTAAAGCAAACTGCTACATCTATCGTTTTACCTTTGCCCTGTTCTGACATGTAGCACGAATCCTGAAATAACTCAGCCTTTCCAGAGGCTGGTTTTACTTTGCATCTCTATTAAAAGCGGTTGTAGAGCCACGGGCACTTTGTGCCCCTCCCTCAGAGAATGCCACTAGTGGGGGCTCCTGGAATAAATTATTTTTAAAGGAGGGGTTTGTGCTTTGAGGGCAGTCAATGTGGACACTGAATTTTTGCAGCGTGGTAGCAGGGCTGTAGGGCTACAGCTTCCTGACAGTACTGTCTCTGAGAATAGCAGCTATGACACATTTTAAAAATGGTAAACTAGAAGGCAGCTTTCTAGAGAGCTGTGGAACACGACTGTGGTATTCACTGTTCGGGCAGACCGCTCTGGCTTTTCCAGCCCCCATGCTGCAGCATAGACAAGTAACTGTGTGCTTGTTCCAGGCACTGAATTGGGGCTCTCTCAAACCTTGAGCTTACGTGGCTGATGAGAAAATTGAGCCGGATGCACCCTCATACCTGTCAGACACCTCTGCTGTCTTATGCTCCTTCCAGGATGTCCTGGCTAAAGGTGACAGAAGGACAAAGCCATGGGCTTGGAGGCTGTGTGGCGGCCTGAGCCCTTCGTGTCCTCGAGGATGAGCTGCTGGCTGGTTCCTGGCGTGATGGGGAAGGCTGGCTCCATGCAGCGGCTCGGGGCATTTCTGCTCTCTGCTTTTTCCCCACGGAGTGGTCTGGGCTGCCAGAGGGGGGTTAATGCTCTAAAGAGCATCATCACTGAATGGGGCTTCGCAGCTCTGTTCCTGCATCTGCTCTGTGGCTTTGGGTTTGTCCCTTTCCCCCAATGTCATGGGGAGATGACCACGCCGCTGTGCCTGGGTACCCTCTAAGGAGATGCTCTACAGGGTTGGGCAGAGCTCTGAGTTTGGAGGAGTGTCGAGCTCTTGTGCAGAGCTTGGCTTGGGTCAGGGCAAGGGGGGACGTAGCAATAGGAGCTCCTCTCTCTTTTTGGCAGCATGTGCATCTGTTGTACCTGAAGTCGTGTGTGGGAGGAAGGAGGATTTTGTCCAAGATACACCTCCTTCAGAATCTGACTTGCATCAATGTCCTCTTCTCCTTCTATTTTGGATGCTCCTTGGCACTGTCACGTTCCCAAAGAGAAATGCTCAGCTGGGGACCTGTGGCACTTCTCTGGCCAGAAGGTGGGCAGCCGTGGTGAAAGGAGGGAGCGGTTATGCTGCTGCCTGCCTGTGCTCCCCGTCTTTCTTGCTGGGGCCTTTTCAGTGCGATAGTTCATGTTTGAAGTGCTTGACTCCATCGAGAGATGTCAGAAAAGGGGAGATGTGAAATGGCAGGGGCTGGATTTGAGGATGAAGATCCAGGGCTAGATACAGCCACTACAGTGATGGAGAGCACAGCTTCTCCCCCATCCCACAGCAGCATCCATGGAGCGCACTGTGAAGAGCTCTTCCCCCCGTGGCACTCCTGTCTCACCTTCCCTCCAGCAGCGTGCTCTGTTAAGGGGATGTGTTACATCCAGTGGACGGCTACATGTTGTGAACTGGCAAAATATCCACAGAGAGGCAATATAATTCTGTTACTTGTTCCTCTTTCCCAGCGAAAGCTGACTGCGGTCATGATAAAGATAAAAAAATCCTGAAGTTCCTTTCTTGAAATATTTAAGCATTTTGGATTGAAATGAAGAAAGCAAAGAGCCAGGTCTCGGGGTTAATAGAACATGCTCATTTAATTGATATTTATCTAGAACAGCGTAGTTTGCAGTCCCCTCCCCTTGCTGGCTGCATATAGTTTCTTTGCTTAGCAGTTGCCACCCATCTTGCCCAAACTGCCAAGTAAATACATTTCCTTCATTCCTCAAAGCAAAATTGTTTGCAAAAGGTCAAGCAGTATGGGACTGCTGCAAGTGAAGCAAGGCTGCAAAAAGCTAGTCCACATCTTCTGGAAAATTGAAAAGCAGTAGAAATTAGCAAAAAGACACAGTGGTTTCGACCAGCAGCTTGGGGTTGGGAAGCACCCAGCGGTTGCTGAAGGTTGCTCCTTGGGGACTTGGGAGCCGCTGGGCTGCAGGAGATGCAGGGTGCACACATCGGCAGGCGAGGGGCTTGGACCGTCCACCCACTCCCGAGCCGGTCCTTTCCCTGGCACAGCTCCTGTAGCTGGATCCGGGTCTGAGCTGCTGGCTGCCGGCACCCTCCGCCTCAGTTACCGACCGGCAGCCGGTCCGTGCGGGCATCCTCCGGTGACCGACACCACGCTCCTGGGGGGATTTTCTGTGACGGTGGCTAAAAGGGCTGGCAGAGCGTGCGGTGTAACTACCGGTGCTCTGCTGGCTTTTTATAGTTTGGTTTTGTGCTCTTCAGTACGGGGTCTGCCTGCTGGCTAATACACAGCATCATTATTTAGGGATTTATAAACATTTGCTTTGGCTTTTATTTCATTTCCTTCTGTGCCACTCCTACCTTCTCCGGTTCCTTAAACACTTCTGCTGTTTTTCTTTCTGTTTCTTCAAAAACACAGCTCTACTTTCCATTAAATCAATTTTAGGTTTTAGAGATAGAGCCCGGTAGCGGCTCCTGAATGATTAGAAACCACCAGGTGAAGTTCGAGAGCTCCTTCGCCCTGAGCCCTCGGGCAGCGAGTGGCTCCGGGGCAGCTGGAGGAGCAGGAGCTGTGTTGGAGACCTGTCGGAGAGGCAGATTTTCTTTTTTCGCTCCATCTGCACTGGGTCATCCCGAGCACATGCGTCCCTGGGGAGGGAGCTCGCCGTTTACAGCTCTCTCCTGAGATGGCAACGGGGCGGTTGGTGAACCTGCCTGTCCGCTGGAGTCCTGGGGGCCACCTGACATCAGGAATGAGGTGTCCGTAGTCACATAGGAACCATGAAACACCATCCTTGTTAAAAACGGAGCTTTAGATGGAATGAGGCAGATGATGGCCCCCTCACACTGCCAGTGTTTTCATTATGTTGAAGGAAACCTCTGGCTCAGATGGAAAATTAAAATCATGCTGCAGGTAAAAAAAAGGTGTGTTTTCACAAAGCAAAAGGAAAGAAGAAAGAAATTCGAGTCACATGGTAGGGTTTGGCCATTTTTAGCACTATCTTTCTCTTTGAAGTGTAATGTTGTTTCAAACCAGAGTGGCACAAGCAGCACATTTTCTTTATGCATTTGGCTATTGTATAAGATTTGTTGAAATTTAGTAACATCATAATTTTGAGTCAAAAAATGCTCGCGAACTGCTACAGGAAGGCTTAAGCTGCATTACTGCAATGAACAAAAAAATTCTTATAATACAACCTGGCTGATTCAAGCTTTAATTTGTCCACATCACAGGCTCATTACCTGTTAAATAAAGAAGTCTCACACCTCGCATCCCTTTGGAAAAATGCTGAGGGAGTGCATGAGGAGGACTAGCAAAAGGGGACATTATTGCCTGCTGTTACTGAATGCTTACAGAGTGACGCTGAGACCCACGTTCTACCCTGAGTTGCCATCCAGTGGTTACCCAGGGCTCCTCTGTGGGCTTGCTCTTGGTAGGACCAAGTACCCTCCCCAAGACCGATAGCTTCTTCAGTCATTAATTTCTGCTCAGTGCCTGTTGACAGCATGTTCTGTCCATTTTCTATTTTAATGAATTCACTTTTCTGGTGAATTCCAGGTGCGTGGAGCGGGGTGGAAGAATGATGCAGTCGTTTCCATAGCGTGTTTTGTTTGTGTGAGGCACTTCTCGGCGTTTCTGCAGTATTTCAGGCCTGTGGATTGATGGGGGGAAGCGGAGAGATTTAGCTTCTGAGAATAGCACAAATCACAGCGCCGTGGCAGGCGTGAACAGCGGGGATGGCATCTGCTCTGCTCGTGTGAGGACTATTAGTGACCTGGTGCCTTGCGTGGGGCACTTCAAGGGGAGGGGAGCTAGGGACGGTATCACGGAGCCCTTCAACAAACTTGGGGTGCGGAAGTGTGATAATGTCACCAAGTCATGGTCTCCTAGAAGCAAGGCTGAAGGGACCCCCAAGGTTGAGTAGTCCAGCCGCAGCCCTGCACTGACACAGACATACATCCCCCAGAGAGGTGTTTCTTTAACCGTTTTTTACACCCTCCCATGGAGCAATTCTAGGTAGAAGAATTTCCTAATATCCAACCTTAATCTTTGTAGGAAAACGGGGAAAAAATCTGCGTAATTCACAGTGAAGAAGTTTTATGCTGCACATTGGAGTCAACAAAATGACACACAGCCTTTCTAACCGTACAAGCGGCAAAGCGCTTCCACAAGATTGCCCAGGATTTCTGACCCATCAAACAACTCCTTAGGACACGTCTGGGTGACGCTGGCCCCGTAGGAAACCCTCTCCCCCTCCATACCTGTTTGTGGGGTGAGAGGTGCTGTAAGCATGGGGGGAGGGAAGGGCTATTTATCCATTTCTCCCTCCTGCCAGCTCCAGGCAGTAAAGCCCAGCAAGCGGCATCTCCAGGCATCATCCTCCAAGCCTGCCTTCCCACGTCCCTTGGGGGTAGCATAGCTGTGGCCGCTTCTTTACTGCTATGAGCTCAATCATCCCTCAACCCAAAAGCTCTGCAAGGCGGGGATACCCGTTTACTAAATTTTCACGCAGCACTAACGCTCCCAGTGCTGGTGTGGGGAAGATGAGGATTTTACTCCTGATGTTTCCCCTTTGTGGGCTCCTGCTTGGGGGCTGGCACAGCCCATGGGGGCCAGGGAGAAGCCCCTGTGAAGGGACACACGCTCAGTTAGTTCACGGAGTTGTATTTGCACCCAAATGAAATGCATGCTGTGATTGTGGGCTCACACATAATATTTATGCTATCCTCTGTTTCACTCTGGGTGAATATGCTTTAATTTTGGCTAATTACACAATATGTCAGGAATAATTGCAGGGTGTTCCTCAAAATAAATAATATATCTTGCATGCTCAGCTATCCATACTTATGAGCATGCTTTAACCTTCAGTAGCCAAGGCATTGACTGTGCTGGAAAATGACAGCTTAGGAGCTTTAGCTACAACTTCTTTTCCATTAAACGTCGCATTTTTTAAATTCCCTTACCTGAAAAAGCTCACCCTGCATAAATTCTGGAACAGCCCTACATCTCTCATTTATGCTTTCTGTTCCTGTCAGGCTTTGGTTTTCTCCTCATCAGAGCTCAAGTCAATACACGTGTAGAAGATCGCTTTTTAAAGGGAAATGCTTTGAAATTTTGACTGCTGGTAAAACATACCGGATCAACAGAGCAACGCCATGTCCTGGGGGAGGCAAAGACAAACCCAGGAGTGTAGCTGTAGGAAGAATTGATTTTTTAGTTCTCTGGTCAAATAAAAGAAGTTTGTGGGGAGGAGGGGATTCAGATCCGATACAATAATTCAGTCTACTTAAAATGAAACTTCGGCTTTCATTTCCAACACTTTTAACATCTTTTTTTTCATGACATTTCCAAACAAATCACTGTCTCAAAAGAGAAAATCAAAACTTTTATCCTTTTCAGATCTCCTTTTTTCCCCCTGTTAATGAGATGGAGTTTGTGTACAGCTTCAGCTGGCCTTACTCTGAAATTTTTAACAAAATATTCTGCTAGACAATTTCACCCAGAGGTAGTCAGCAATTCTGTGCCAAAATAACCAGTGACAGTTAGGCCACCAGTCCTCTTCCACTTGCCAACCCACTGCTTTCACCTGCGGTGGTCTTTGGGGACCGCTTTTGGTCCTTCTGTGCTGGAGATGACGGTCTTGTCCTCAGCTCGTGTTCAGGGACTGCTCAGAGTGGGGTAGCTCATGTATCATGTACATTAGTTTGGCATTTGCCTTCTAGGAAAACCCATCCAAGACTTTGGACCTGTTTGTACTTGAGCCTTGGACCTTAGGTGGCTGTCACATGGGGTCAGGAGCTTGGAGAGCAAGTGAGCTGCAGAGTGACTTCTCTAAGTCCTAACATTCTCAGTTCCCAGGAAAAGGGGGATCTGGTGGAGACACGTAGCGGTGGCTTCATGTTGCACCCCCCATTTTCAGTGCTATATAAAGCACTTTCTCTGCCCCATACCCCAGGGTTGTATTAATGCCTGTGTAAAGCTAATTCCCTGGGTATGGGAGAACCTGCGTGAATGCCAGTGCCGTGCAACCACATCCTTTCCACCTACTCTAAAAGTGAGGAATAGAGCTCCCTGGAGGCACTCATCTTTGTAAGAGCAAAGCAGGCGTAGTGCAGGGCTTCGCACATGTCTGCTTCTTGGTAGAGGGTGCAGCAGGCAGCTGTGCTCAGTGCTGGAGAGCTAATTACTATTCCTCCTTGCAGGCATCAGCGCAGGAAAGGAAATCACTTCTCTGGGTGCTCTTCTTGCCTACAAGGTGCCATTCTGCTCTAGGGACTCACTGATGGTGACAGGAGGCTATTGCTTTGATGGGTGCTGTCATGGGCTTGAGCCCATCATCCCTCTGAGTCAGGGAAATGTAATTTTTGGAAGCTTGTCATTTAAAAGCAGAGGCCATCCCTGTCAGCACAGCCTGTTATTTCATGTAATGCATCCTGGAAACACCAGTTGTCTCTCTGTAGTTACTAGCCCTGGGTGGAGATTCGCACTTGAGATGAGTAAATACCCGAGTGTGCCATGCAGCCCTATTGTGCCAGAGTCATTTTTGTCTCAAAATAAAATCCCTGTAATTGGAGAATGACACTAACCCTGTAATCACACTGAACCGGAGCTGGGCATGGCCTTCATTCTGCATCACTGGGAAAGGAGTTGGGATCAACTGTTTGGTGCTCCCGGAGTCACAGACTTTTGGAATAAATTTCTTAGCATCAGTCAGTCCGTTTACATTTCTCCATCCTACTCACGGGCTGGGTGATGTGCCCGTGTGTTAAGCTCAATGGCTGTATCTAAACTGAAGGGTTTCGTGGCAGCTCTGCAAGGTGGGGCTGGATGCCTGGCTTTGCCGTGGAGCCCCTCCTGATGCTTGGGCAGCTGCTGTTGCCCACCATGATGTGACCTCCGTGCAGGCAGCCTGAGGAGCCATCCGAATGCCAGCGCCCACCAACACTGCTCACCTCCCTCGGCTCTGCAGTTCATGTACCCTCTCCGTGCCTGGTCCTTGCTGTGCTACAGGCTGCATTGTCCAATCCATCCAGGCCACCTGCTTGTAGGCTTCCTGGAGGCAGAGCATCCAAACAAGCCTTCTGCTCCAAACAGTTTTGCTGAGTTTAGTCACAGAAGGGGTGGAAAACATTTTGTGGGGCAGGGAAACATCCTCCTTGCCTCTGCCTGTGTGCTTTTCTGTACTCGGTGACTCCTCTGGGAGCCAAAAACGCTCAGCACTTTGCAGCAGGATTTCCTACCGCTGCACCTGAGTGACACAGTTGGCGTGTCCTCCAGGATCCCTGCGTGTGGCTCAGGAGGTCTCGATCTGCTTCGTGCATGACTCACTGCAGGTGCAGTCACAGACACCCGTGCGCGGCGTCTGCTAAAGGCTCACGCTCCGCCGTGGTCACAGCTTGGAAGAGTCGGGCAAGGCGTTCGGCCGGGGGAAACGCAGCCCTTGTCTTCAAGGGCAGCAGCTCCTGGCACAGCTGCAAGCGCTGGTATTCTTGAGCGTCCCAGTTTGGGTGGATTCAGTGAATCATCGTAGTGAGTTGAGCTATTAAACTTATGCCGACGGTGATGCATTTAATTGGAGACAGCCCCTTACTTCATCTTAACTCCAAACACCCTGGAGAACTTAGCAGCTTCTAGATGGGAAAAAAACCCAACATTTTTCTCCCTCAGCTTTTCATCTTCTCTTTCTCCCCGAGTCCTATGCTGATGCCTGTCACCATAGTAATCTGCATGGAGCTCACTGATGCATTTTTGTGCTGAGTTAATATAAGCCTTCATTAATACCGTGCTTCCAAAGGAGGGATTTCGGTGCCCTCTGCATGTGTTTGCAGTATTTGGCTAATCGAGTATTCTGGAACCCATCCTTTTCAGGGGAGGGCAACTGCAGTTTCTGTGGTGGCACTTTAAACATGGAGTTAATCTAAGTAAATTAGGAGCAGTTTACACTCTGATTTGAATGCTAGTTTTGGTGTGTTAAGGATTCACGTGCTGGTTGGGTGAGTCATAAATCAACCTCCCATTACGACAGCTGCAGCCTGAATGGGCGAAAATAAGAATAATGGAACGTGTAAATTCCAGGCTAAAATGTTTAATTGCAATAAACAAACGTTTAAAAAACATTTAGGTGAAATATGCTCCTGCGATGTATTACAGGTCCCGTGTTTGCAGTCACATCCTCAGCAAAACTGTTGCACAGGCACAGAAGAGCG
>NW_010562206.1:17063-23326 GCF_000687285.1 Phaethon lepturus | reverse complement strand
GCTTTTTGGGGCCCCTGCCGCTGGCATCTCTGACAACCTTGCCGTGCTGAGGCCAGGCAGAGGCATTGAGTCAGAGCATGTCCTGCTGCAGAAAAAGAGAGCAAACAAATGGGCAAGGCTCCTGTCGAAATTACGCAGCAGGTACCGTCCTTCCACCTCGCTGCAGGTTGCTGAATATAAAACGGCTGCTTGCCGTCTGAGCTAGCAGAGTCCTCTGTTGTTTGACAGCTTGTTGCACGGAAAACAGTAACCCCAAGAGCTGCAGAGTTTATGCCATAACCAACACAGAGTACCGCTGGCACCCAGCACAGTAGCTTCTGGAGTGGATTTAAAAGCAGTTCTGCCCCAGCAATCTCAGGGAGAGGCCTGCCTGCCAACCAGAGCATCGCTACGAGTTGCAAGAATCCTTGGAGCCAGTGGCTCAAATCCCTGAAAGGTCACTAAGCCCTTCATCTTTCCAAGAGATCACTGAAAAGCAGCCCCTCCGAGATCCCTACCCTTAGCTTGGGGAGTTCAGATTAAGGTGACTTCTGTGGGTCGGGTCTTCTTGTGTCCCTGTAGGTTTCCCAGCCCAAGGCAAAGTGGGGTCTGGCTTGCTGCAGCCTCAAGTGGTCATACTGCTGTAATGAGAGGTGTTCTCTGAACTGCAAGAAATGGGGCCGTGGCAGACTGCCTTCCACGATGGAGTGTCAGCTGGAAAACAGTGTTGTGCCCTGTTCTTGGTCCTCCAGAGCTCAGGGTTCGGATTGGATTGAGCCACCTTACAGCGCTTGATAGAGTGTAGGGTTCCTCACCGTGAGGTTTGTGCTGCTGCCTTGCTGATGGGAGTAAGCCAGAGCTAGTGCCCTCACGTGGCTTTGCTAAGTGCAGTGTTGGTGCATAACCTCGTCTCTCCTCTCTGCATTAAGGGAAGTTATCCTGCTTGTGTGTTCTCCATATTGCAGTTAATGGGGTGAGTTCCGTATTCACCTTAAATAGCAGAACTAAAAGAAAAGGTCATTAAAGAGCCAGTGATATTTCTGATAAAAAGCATTTCTGCCCGTGTCCCTGCCAGAGGTCTTGCTCTTTTCCCCATAGCACACAGCAGATACCTTCAGCAATGCCTGTGGTTTGGGGGCAAGGGATGTGACTCTGTGGGGCAGCTGATTTGGGCCCGATTCCCTGGCCGCCTGTGAGCATGTCCCTGGGTATCAAACAAAGTATATGTGAGCACCCTGCACCTATGATGTCCTTGGCAAACCCCAGGAGAGTGAAAATGACTGCGTAGCTATACAATAAGGCAAGAAGTGCAGCAGCTGATGGTGAACTGAGATGACTTTAAGGCTCAGCAGCAGGACAGCTGAAACAAATAATGGCAGCACCACATTACCATTCAAATAGAGACAAGGAGATTAGCAATTGGATCATGACTTAGTTAGCCTCAGCTGTGTCAGAGGGCTCAGAAAGTTAAAAGCAGGGCAGGCAGACTTGGTAAGTTTGGCCTGTGGAAAGGGGAGCAAGCAGGATGTTCTTTAGGGGCTGTGCAGTGAGGAGGTTACTGGATGGCTGCTCTAGGAAGGACTGTGGCTTTGTGCTGGGGAAAACCCCGGGTCTGGCAGATGCTGCAGACCAGGAACAGAGCCATGGCTTAGTTCTTGCTCCCTGCTACTCCTAATTGGTGTGTTCTGCACTGTGACTGTGCCTACTGGGAATGCTTCACTGGGGTGATCTTCTCCAGCATCTTCTGGGAGTGCCATGTTTGAAGGATTTGAGCTTACTGCATCAGTGTAAGGAGAGAGTCTGCTGAGCTTTCTCTGATACCCCCCAGACCTGGACAGCTGTGTATGAACAGCCAGAACAGGATCTTTAAAGTAAGTGTCCTGATGCATAACTCTATTGCTATAAAATAAGCTTAGAAAATCCTTTTGTGTATTGCACGGGAATCCTAATAGCATGGGGTCTGCCCTGGGAATATACGCTGTGTGAAAATCTCTCGTGTTTAGTTAGGACTCTAGGATCAAGGCAGTCATAACTTCTTTCTTAAATCCATTCTGAAGTACTTAACTTTGTGTTTAGGGAGATGGCGAAGTTGGTGCCGAAATCTTGTCCACATTAGTTCAGTTCGGTTTCTGCAGGCAAAGCTGCTCCTACAGGAAAACATAAGAGCCTACAGAGGAGCCTGAGTGGGAGGAATAGGTTTATCCCAAGTGTGTTATGCAGTATTGCTCCTTTAAAAGCAAGAAGATCTGAGTCCCCGTTGCTGAACAAGAATGAGGTTGGAGGGTCTGTTTGAGTTTGATTCCTGGTGAATTCTGTGACTTAGAGAAAGGAAGTGCTTATGGCAGGGTTTGTGCCTGTCTGTGCTGCACACTTTTTTTATGGTTTGTTTCTTTCTCTTACTGATTATAGCCAGGAGCAGTACCATGGAGGGAGCTTTAGGCAAATAAAAGTATCAAGGTTATGGGTTTTTATTTTACTTTTCTTTCCCTCTCGGTGCTCCAGTAAGCACTGGGAATATTGCCTGCTGGGAAAGGTTGTTCTCTCCCTTTTTTTTCCTAAACTGTGCAAAGTTCTCAGTCTATTTCATTGTCTTTCTGCCTTCTGTTCTGATTTACGGGGGTGTCCCACCATCTTTAATTGACAAGGAGCCCTGCTGATTTTGAGGTTTTTCTACAAACTGAGGTTTTCAGCATGATTGCTGCAGCATAGGGGATAGCAGTGCTGGGAGACTGGGATAAAATTGCTCTGTAGATGGAAAGAAGTGATGTTACAATATATGAAAAAAGTATGGAGTCTCTTAAGTCATGTGCAGACTTTTGTCTCTGGGTTAGCAGGAAAAATCCTGTCCTGTGATTGTACAGTCTGCTCCTCAGGTAATAACTCTGTAGTGAGCTCTGAGGAGAAAGACAGGTAAATCTTTGTTCCTTGTTAAAAGCTACCTTCACCTAAAATTTTCTTTGTAGGCCTCCCAGCCACATTTTTTGCTGTATGAATGACAAATCCCAATATCCCACTTTATGCCCAGACATGAGACAGGAGGTTCCCCAGTAGGAAGCAGCTCTTCTGCTGGCTGTTGTCACCAGCATAGCTGATTGTGTTTGAGCTGCAACCTTTGCAGTCAGTGGAGAGATGCAGGTGGTTTCAGGATGCTATGGACCTAGCCTGGCTTGGCTGGTTCATTTTTGGGATGCAAAGGGAGCCTGGTTCAGGTGTAGAGATGCCTGTATTAGGCGAGACAAATCACCCCTTGCCCAGACAACTCCCTAACCCTATTGAGCCGTGCTCCGCGTTAGAGAAGCGCACATCTCTACGCTGCTTTTGTATTTAGTTCAGATAGGCACCCAAAGGTGCAGCTGCTCACCAGCACTTTCCTCCTGTAGCAAGAGGCACAAGGAAATGCAGACACCGGAGGAGGAGACATCTGTATGTCTCCAGAGTGCTTTCTTCTGACCCATTGGTGCCTGGGAAAGGTATTTGTTAGCTGGTGCTGCTTCCTAACTAAGTCTGGGGAGCAGGGATGCTCCTGCAGAAGAGGATCTGTGCAGTGCAGAGAGACAGGGACAGTGCTACTGTCAGACCGTGTTAGGGCCAGGATGAGCATGGTGGTTTTGTGTAGGGCTTGGAGGTCTCTGCTTTACTCCCCTTGAGTTTTACTTTGAGTTTGGGCGTGAGCTTTGAACTTCATCAGAACCAGGTCAGGTCAGAAAAAAAACGCATCAGTCTCCCAGATAAGGTTTTTTCCTCCAACCTGTCCCTAGGCAGGAATTGACTCCGAAAAGCATGGGATTATGAAGAGGACATTTGCTAAAGCTTAGATGAGACCCAACTGTGTGTTTATGTCATATCGGTAACAAAAAGGGATTCTGGTACTTTACCCAGTGTTTTAGTATGGTGACACTTAAGCTTCTAGTGTGACAACATTTGCATCCATAGCATGGATGCAGGAGGACCTCAGGGGATCTTAGGTGCTGTTTGGCTAAACTCTAAAAATGACATGAAGCTACTAATGATGAGCAGATCTGCTCTTTTTCACTCAATAGGCTATTTAGTAAAATTGAGAGAGGTTTTCATGTCCTTCCAAAATCATTTGCATGATTGAAGTATAGGTTGCACACTGAAGAAGGAAAGGGCCTTCTATCCTGTAGCCAAACCATCTTCCGAAGAAAGTGGAAAGGGTCAGGGTTGGTTTTTATCTCCACTCCTTTTATCCTTGAGGAGCTTTAAAACAATCTCCCCCCTCCCCACCACACAGAAAGCCTCAGGCTGCAGGAGCATCTTCTAAATCTCTCCTGCTGGGAGCTCTTCCATTTTGTGCAAAGAACTTAAACATTAAAATTTAACCAGAGAGTAAAAATGAGGCTAAGACTCATTCAGGGACTCAAACGTAGGTCTTATCAGAGAGTGCCTATTAGTGCCTTTACTATTGTGGTATTGGTAAAAAGGAGGAAGGGCACAGGTTCAAGGAGAGTGGGTGCAGTCATCTGTGCCTGAGAATACAGCTTTTCATTTCCTCTGGCTTTGATGCACTTGTTAGAAAAGCAAGTTAAATCAAGCTTCTGTGATCAACAAACCAGGTATTTCATTTTGGTAGGAAGAAAGCAAAACACTGGGCTCAATCTAAGGCTCAATTTGGCATACTGGCTTGATTGCTGTTAGCTCTTACTTAGATGACCAGTACAATTGTACTTATTTACTGTCCCAGAGTTGTCTTGCTGGGAGAAAGTGTTGGTGACTGCAGGCAGGCATTGGTTGCTATGAAATCACTTTAAGGCAGCACAGAAACCAGCCGATACTGATGTACCCAGCGGCTTCTGTAGCTACGAAATAGCACCAGAGGCTCACCTGGCTGGAGGGGCTGCCGCAGCTGAAATCCGTGGCACCTGCAGCCTGCCTGCATCCGAGGCCGAGCGGTGCTGTGCGGGAGCGCGGGCTGGCAGCGCCGTCCCCAGTGGAAGTTGCACAGTGGGGTGCAGAACGGTTAGAGACGGGGGCTCCTAATGGGAACGCTTAACGCACAACGTGACCGGAGTTACATAACGACTATGGCTTATTAAACAGCCTCACTAGAGGCATGAAAGACGGGAGGCTGATGAGATTTTGCTATGCTACACTGGATTTTTTCCTGTCTGTTGAGCCAGCAATAACTAGGTCTTATTTACTTTTGGTGGGTGGTCACACAAAACTAGAAACTCCCATCACACAAGGAAGATCTCTGCCATCCAGCTAGTGTCTGTTCACGTGTAGCCAGCTAGCTTGCTTCCCAGAAGCAATGCCTGTGACAAATTGTAAGACTTGCATGATTAAAACGGAATTTATTTTTGACTGCTTAATTTGTGTTTGATCAGTCGGAT
Organism: Phaethon lepturus; assembly: GCF_000687285.1. NCBI lineage: Eukaryota > Metazoa > Chordata > Aves > Phaethontiformes > Phaethontidae > Phaethon > Phaethon lepturus. Next base: position 17,996 of record NW_010562206.1, on the reverse strand, counting down.
GGCAGGGAGACAGGCAGTAATGCTGCAGACCTCTGTCATGTGAGTTCAAATTGTTTCTGCTTTTTTTGTGTTTTCCTTTTCCTCTTCAGCACAGGTGCAAAATGTGGCCGAGGCATTAGGGAAGCCCCCAGCCGGTCCACGGCTGGCTCGTGGTGTGCAGGGGCTGGGAAAGCAGCCTGCTAGAGGCAAGGAGCGATTCTCATCTACCAGAGTTATGTGGCACGTGTTTTAGGAGGGAGGAACGTGAGGGATTTTAAAACAGAGGCATTTTAAGGTGCCCATAAATGCTTCAGAGGTCACTTTTGGAGGTGTCTTGCATCTGTTCCTTTCAGGATTTTGCTCCCCGAGTCCCACACAATTGAACTCATGCGGCCTCATTCAGCACTTGGTTACTTTGGTTTTACACCACTATAATATCATTGGTTTAAATAGGTTTTCATTGGCGTAAAACTGGAGCTGCATGATAGTGAATCAACCATACAGAAAGCAAGGTAGTTGGCTTCACAGGCAGAACAAGAAACAATAAACAAATTCTTTGCAACAATGCTAGCAAATGTTCTTCTGAACGAGTGGCATATTCAGAATACATAAGCTGTCTGAAGACTTTCATTTGATAGGTAACTTCCAGTGAAGCGATGTTCCCCAAATCTGTTACTTTTTGCTGCACCAACTACGCATTGCATTTTACCTGCTCATCTGATCTCAATTTTATTTGCCTGTATGTCTATGTATATATGAATATTTTACGACCATGCTTGAAAGGAATCACAGAAAGCTGTCTTATCTGCCAAGCACTTCTACATTTACTCAGGGCTTACTGGGGGACAAGCAAATTGGGTCTCTTGCTATTTGCTGCATGTTTGGTATATCTAATAATTATTATTATTTTTTTGCAGAACCCCAGCTGAAAGGAATTGTGACAAGGTTATTCAG
>NW_010562206.1:13388-17032 GCF_000687285.1 Phaethon lepturus | reverse complement strand
CAGGAATACTTCCTGCAGATGCACCCAGATGGTACAATTGATGGGACCAAGGACGAAAACAGTGACTACAGTAAGAAAAATTAGCCTGTTTTGCAACCCAATTACAATCAAATACATCACCTAGTGGGTCCCACTTGTGCAGCTTTATTTTTGAAAAGATCAAATCAGGAAGAAGCCAGCTGTTTTCTGCACATTTTTTCTATCTATCCTTCCCCTTTAAATCTTGCCTGTATAATTTCATATGTTTCCTCTCTGATCTTCTTCCCTCCCACCCTGATTCTGTAACTGCCATCTGGGTGGGGTGGAGAATAAAACCCATGATTTGAATTGCTGCCAGAAGAGAAAGGAGATTATATTTATACACATGCCACGTGGGTAAAGGATACGGGGAATTCTCTCCACAAGGAGAAGAGAAAATAATTTTCCCTATTTTATCCTGAAAAATTCACCGAGCATCAGGAATTTCTAGGCTGGAGAAAACCAGCTCTTCACTAAAGTCTAGTGCTTTGAGGCTAGTGTCAAGGCTGAGTGTATCAAATCACCTTTCCAAGGTGAGGTCATCTTCCAAAACCCTGTTCAGAGAGGCTGAGTTCATGCTGTGCAACAAAGGACAGCAGAGCTATGTAGGTTTAAAAATTAAGTTCATGTGCAAGAGCCATATTGGTTTAAAAAAACTGCAAAACAGTAGCCAATATTTCTTTTGCAAAAGAAGTAGTTTTGTCAATACTAAAGCTCCTCAAAAGGTTAAAAAAGGTGCAAGATATTTTCTACAACGTCTCTTCATTTTGTAGGCCTCAGATTGATGCTTCTGAGAGGGCTGTCATAAGCTCAGATCCTTAATGCCATGAACTGCAAGAACAGAGTCTTGATTTGGGCCATCCTGTGTTGGCTTGAAGCTCCCTGTGCTTCTGCTGAAGGGACAGTCTGTCTGGCCTGTTCAGCATGCAAGGTGTCTTCCCAGTCATTACTAGAGATGAACAGAAGTTGATCTGTGTGGTGGAACTGATGGAAGCGAACTTCGTGTACTTTGTGAAAGGTGGAACCTACTTAATTTAGGGACAGATTTTGTTCTAACTCAAAGAAGGTCCTAGCTGGATCGAAGGCACTGTTCCTTCAGGAAGGCAGGGCCTGGGCTGCAGGTGAGACGTGTCTGCCCTGGTGCAGCACGTGTAACAGGTCATGGATGTTGTCCTGTGAAGATGCGCTTGGATGAGGGTGCAAGGTGGCTGCAGCCCCACATCCATCGTGCTTGCCCCATCCCAAGAAGCTGGCAGGGTGCTGTGGTGGGAGTGTTGTGTGTGGTGGGGTTGTTCAGCTGCAGCCAGCTCAGGGCTGGGGTCTTGTGTGTGGAGCAGGGCACAAGACAGGAGCTTTGAGAAGTTGGCAACTGAAATTGTGTGAGTCTGGCAGAGCCCTTGTGAAATGACCCAAAAGGCTGCATTCATCAGAAACTTGGCCTGTAGCAGATGCAAGTGTCAGGTTTTAGTCCCCTTTTTCATATGGTGGTGTTGAACAAATGAAATGCCACAAATTGCAATGACACCTTCTAATTTACCTTGGAGCAGGAGAACCTGTGGCCCTCCCTCTATGCACATTTTTATTCCACAAGAGACTGAGCAGGTCTCTTCCTACAAGAATCTGGCCTTGTGATTTTCTCAGGCAGACACCCACACATGTGATGAGTTCAGTGGGCTTTAGTGGGTGAGTAGTGACCCAGTGTGGGGTTGTATTAGCTGTGTTTTCATAAAGGAAGAAGACCTAGGGTGTTCTCAGTCTGCAGGAAATCCCATTGGAGGCCTATTTGTCAATGACATGGGATGAGCTGCAAGAGATGACAGGGAGTCATTACCCTCATCTGTCAGTGAGGACTGAACAACAAAGTAATGGGCTTCAATGGAAGCAGAGATGTATTCAGGTAAACAGCAGAGGAGAATAAAATGTAAGAGCAGTTCTGCAATATTTCAGGCTGGCAGGGGAGATGAGGGAACCTGCCTCTGGCTGCCCCTCAGTGGGTGCTGGGAAACCTCCTGAATCCCCATGGCTGAGGTTGGGCCCCAATCTCCCAAACGGCTCTTATTTACGTATCCCATTAGAAATGTTAGAGATCAGTTTGGCAGGGTGCTGAGTACTCATGAGCCACTTCCACCCAGTCTTCTTAATTGGAAATAGATGGTCTGAAGAGCCCTTCTAGAATGTAAATTTATTTGGTGAGATGGCAGCCCTGCCTTGGCAGCTTGATGGACAGGAGGCATCTAGCTGAAGTTGTGCCAAGCCACTTGCTCAGAGTCATGGGCTATGTTGGAAAGTTTAGTGAAGTTTTTGAGAGAAGATTGAGGCTGAAGAATTCCCTATCCCTTGATCTCAGGGGATATCAAAAGAGGAAAAAATCCAACCTGATAATATTTGGCTCCTGAAAATGACATTAAGAATGTGCATTATTCAGTTTTGCTTAGCTTTTTACTACAGACTCTTCTTTATATTGAGTCAACATTTTATAACCTGTGAAACTTCCACTTACAGCTTCAAAACAAAATCACATTTTTCACTTTGGAAATGCCAAAATAAAGCACAGTGACTATTTTTTCCTTTTCTATTCCTCCAAACATCTCAATTTTTGACCAGAAAAGTCAAAACTCACTTGACTAAGTGAACAGCTTACAGATTTACTTCTCTGATATGTTCTTTTTTAAAATACTTCTCCAGAAGATTCCTCACCAGCCACTCAGCAGTATGTGCAGTATTTCTGTGTAAGGGCAAAACTCATCAAAGACTAGATAAATAGTATTTCCCTGTCCCTGGAGAAGGGTTGGTTAACTCGCATCCACTAGCAGAGAAGGGCAATCTTGATGGCCACAGCAGGATCCTTCCCACCCTGGATGACCATCTATTCTCCATGCATAAGCCATCTTAGCAGAGTTAAATACTCAGTGAACACCATGTTCCATACATCGCTCTATTCTGTAGCCACACACTGATTATTCAAATTAGCATTATGAAAGGAAGCTTAATTTTCATGGAATGCATTAGGTTGGTTTACTCTGGCAAAATAAACATTTAAAATGAGACACGACATGTCCCTCAGATATGTCTGATGCAATTAAAAGTTCTAATAAAAATCCAGTTATTTATATAAGAGGAACTGCTAATATTTAAGCAATTTTTAAATGAATTATCTGGTGCCCATTTTGTGTGTGTTCTTGAGAGGCTGATGGCATTTTTTTTCCACCTCCTCTCACTTAAAGAAAAAAAAAACAACCCCCAGAAGCCAAGTTCTAATGGCATTTGAATGGGCATCCAGCCAGCTTCCTGCAAAACAGTGCTTGGGACATCTGTTCCTTATACCATGCAGTTAAAGGCATGCCATCTTAATGTAAGCAAGAAGACAGATTCTCTGCCTACTTGCATTAGGATATATGAAGAGTTTTCTTTTTAACAGAGTGCAGCTTCATGGCACATGAGGCCCTTGTTTTTCTTAGTAATGTTATATATGAACCTGAATTTGGGGCAGTACTTCTTCCTTCCAACTCCGGTGATCTCAAACGGTCCTTCAGGGCTGACTGCTGTCAGTGCTTGCATCATTATTGCTCTTTCCTGGGCTAAGCAGGGTAATGCCTCTTCTTCATGAGAGCAACCTAACTTCTTTG
>NW_010562206.1:1177-13357 GCF_000687285.1 Phaethon lepturus | reverse complement strand
TGAACATCTGAAAAGCTCCAGCAAACAGACAGTGCATAAAGGGTAGGTCAACTCTACTGACCAGGTGGAAACAGCCCAGCATATCTAGGATGCTGTTTGGGGCTTTCCATCCAGAAACACAAAAAGATTAAGAGTGGGGAAACCTCTGGAGGTCTCCAATCCAAGATTCTATTCAGAGCTGGGTTATCATCAGCTGCAGAGAGCCTTGTCTAGTTGTTTCAGATGTCTCCAGGAATGAGCTATTCCGTATCTTCATAACCTCTCTGGTTCCAGTGCTGCACTGTTCTCATTATGGAGAATTTTCTTTCTATCCAGTCATAATTGCTTTCTGAAGCTTTTGTCTAGTGCCTCTTGTCCTTTCATGGTGTTCCTCTGAGAAGAGTCCATCTCTGGCAACGTTAGCTTTCCCTTCTTTGTGCTAAGCAAACCCAGTTCCTTCAGTTTCTGTGCATATATGTTGCACCACAGCCTCTTGATCATCTTAGCAGCCTTCCTCACTCATCTCAAGATCTTAAACCTCCCCATCTCATGATGCACTGAGGCTGCTGTTCCATCCTCCATTAGTTCTTCCTTATTCATGTGCAGCACAAAGGTCTTGCTCCAGAACAAATCACCTGGTATAAATCAGTTTAGCTCCTCTGACTTACTACCTTTTAAATCAGCTGAGCATATGGACCATATCTTATATACGGCACATCTTGCCTTACTCTTCCATTTCTGTAAACAAGTTAGCCCAGACCAATAGCCAAGTATGCATTAAGATTTTAAAAACACGATATGCAGCTGATCAACTGCCATAACGCAGCAGTGAACAACATACTCGTGGCCAAAGGGTTTAGGACTGGAGCATGCGAAAAGTAGCATCATCAATAAGCAGGGTCTGGTGTAAATCTACTGGTGGTTGAAATTAGTAAGATGTAAGGAAGGAAAATATGCAGCAATAGTCAATGTCTTAATTTTTTTCTCTTCTGCCAATTAAGTAAAAGAGCATGTCCATTCCATGCAGGTGCAGATGGCATAGAAAATCTACCATTTGCAGTAGAGAATGAATTTTAAAAGCATTTGTTAAATTTTCTTTCACATTAGCATACCCTGTGTCCGGTCCTATTCTATGACAGCTAGTCCTATTTCCCATCTCTAAATCTGCTGTTTCATGTTAACAACAATTTTTTCCTGACAAAAAATGAGACATCTTGCTTTCAAGGTTTGAGGGTTTTCCCCCACATTTTTACACTCTTACAGTAAAGCTTATAAGCTTTGAAATCTGTTCTAAAACAAGATGAAATATTCATTTGGAAGCATGATAACAAAGGCTTCAACTTCTTCAAAGATGTTTCTAGATTTGAGTGTAGAAACAGCTCAAAATTTACAAAGTTTTGATTGACCCAAACCACTTTTTTAATAGATGAAGACATTTGCTTGCTAATACTCCCTTGGCTATCAGTTACCTATGTCAGATGCATGTCCTCCTGCTTGCCTGCCTGCTTGCTCCCCTGCTCTGCAATATGTTGCAGGAGATGCTCTGCCATGCCTAAAAGCCACGATTGTGGGCGTTGCGACCATGGTCTGCAGCAGGGTCTCGGGGAGCTTGGGAACTGGCAGTGGTCTTGCTACTGTGACACAACAGGTTTGTTCCTGTGCTCCCTCATCACGCAAAGGTAGAAAGAGAGATCTGGAGACATGTGGATGCTTCCAAGTGGAACTTCTCGCCCACTAATTCTGGATATTATCACCTTGCTGACTAATGAATGCTTTGAATGGTCTGTCACAAGTTTTCTATGCAAGACGAATAGGCTGTAAGGAATGAATGATGATGCTTGTTTTTGTTTCATTATTAGCAATAATATGCTTCATTTTTTCAGTGTGTGTGGGAAATTAGGGAAGGAGAATTGCTTATAAACAGACTTGTTAATTGCAGAGGGTTTTAGACATTCATGGTGATGAGAAAGTGATAGAAATATAAGCTTGGTTAGTGAGCTTTTCAATGGTAGAACTGTGCTATAATCCAGCTCTTTAATGCTGAGTAGCTACACTGGGTTGTGTTTGTTGCATCTGGGGACAGTATCAGAGTAGCACTGTCCTTGACTCCTGGTGTTCACAGACCAATACCCAGGCTGGACTTCATTTGCAGTATACACCTGTTGATGTTCTCCCATGAAATCACAAATACAGGCACTGGCTTTGGTAAGACCTCAGCACATGCTTTGATGTTTTACTGAATATGGTGCTTAAAATCATGAAAAGGGGCTGAGAGTAGGTTTCTTTCCACCAGACTTGAGGTGCCTCCCTTTTTAGGCAGCTCACCGAGGGGAGTCATCCAGTCTTCCTTGGGAATTGGGTGAGAAAAAAGGGCATTCATGTGAAACTGGGATTCATTAATCCCTTTTTGGAGACAACCCTGAAACCAGCTCAGCCAAGGCACCTGTTGGATATCTTGAGTAAAATGGTTTTCTGTTTCCTGTGCTTTTTTCAGGTTTTACTTCTGAAAAGATACCCACTTCTGACCTTTAAGCAAATCCACCAAGAGTTCAGGTCAAATGTAATGAGTTTGCCATTACATTTCACACACCCTTTGAGCTCTGTGTTTTCTCTTGGAAATTGTGCAAATCCTGGGAATTTGGTTCAGACTTTTTAGAAAGTCTCCTTAGGCTCCAAGGAAAGAGTAAATAGTTTCAGTTCTTTTTTTTCTATCCCCCTTTCTCTCCATGTTTGCTGTAAATGTTTTGTGTTTTTTCTCTGGAAAGGAATCCAAGCATACTTCTGTCTCCTCCCCTCTGCAATAATTCACAGGCTGTACATGAGGGAGTTCTTGGAAAATATATCGTGGTTGAGATAAATCCATGTGTTACCTGGCACATGCACATCTAACCAGTCTCCTTGGGGTGGGGGTTTGGTGTTGAACTGGACTAGATTCCTTCCTGTCATCCCAGGATTAATGCTAGTCTGGCCTGAGGAGCTACAGCATTTTGAGTAGGCCATAGAATCATAGAACAGTTTGTATTGGAAGGGACCTTTTAAGGGTATCTAGTCCATAAAAGGTCCCTTCCAGCCATCTCAGCAAAAGCTGCTTTATCCTTCAGGACTGATGTTAAATCAGCAGTGGTCCATCTCCCAGGGAAGGAGAGGCTAGGAGATGGCACAGTGAGAAGGACTGTTTCTCCTACAACTGTTAGGTGAAGACCCCGTTGTGCTGTGCTTGCTCCAGTGTGATGCATCATGCATAAAACTTTGTAAATGATCTATAGAATGAATCAGCTAGAGGATTGTCCTTAACGGTCAGCTGGAAAATGGGAGTTCTGTGCTGTGTGTTCTGTCGCTTGGTCTTTCCTCTGCATTGTGCCCATTAACAGGTCTCCCCAGGGGTAATTTGAACACTCACACAGCCCTTGAAGTTTTAAGCAGGCTTTTGTAAATAAGTGAGTGTGTTAAAAAGCCCTGAGAAATGCTTCATGAATGTGGAAGGGGCAGTCTGACCTCATGACTAGGGAACCGGCAAAAAATACTCGTTTGAGGGCAGTTGTATGGGAAGAGACCTTGAGTGAAATATTTCCATTGTGTCTGTGCCCATGTTTCTCCCTGACCCTGTGTCGATCTTTCCATATTCCAAGCTCCCTGGCACAAGTCAGCTCTTTTTAAGCTGAAGCATAAGGCACCCTACAATGTCTGGATACTCTTGTCCTATAAATCTCAGTGGAAACAAAGCCATGCTAATGCCTTAGTGCATAGTCTTTCAATGGTGACAGTCCTCTCCTCTTTAAGCCTATTCTGTTAGAAATGTAGCAAAAGTGTGATAATACATTTATGTATATGCTCAGGGGAAGGGTCCCTCAATGAGATACAGGGTCTACTTGCAGTCAAACAATAAAGTAATTAATTGTGAGGAAGTGGTTGCAATGCTTTAATCAGTAAGATTGCAGTAGAATTGAGTATTGAAAGGTCTTGTTCTCTTCCATCCTATCTAGTGCTGTTTCTGAATGAGGAAAAATGCTCTGGTCCTGGAGTGGAGCAGTATCTCTTCCTGAGTTTCTTGATTCCTTTAATAGCAGGGTTCACAAGAGCACAGACACAGTCAAGTTAATTTGCATTCTTCTGGCCGTAGTTGCTGTCTATATACTCTTTTAGCATATGGTAAATGCAAGAAAGTGTGACTAGGCTCAAATCTGTTCCTGGGTGAACTAAACTAAGTTGTGTTGTTGCGTTTGCCACGGGCAAAGATCTGTACATGTGCAGTTACCACAGCTCAGCTGGCCCACGGAAAGACATTGAAATGTGCTGGCTTGGGCACACATGAGCCCTTGGCATCACAAAGGCAGTGATCAGACAGACTGGGTGTGTTAAGGCTGCTGGGAGGCAGCCAAATTCAGTACTCCTTAAAATTTGCTTTCTGTATTGCCCCCATGGCTGCAGACCTTTCTTGTAGCTGGAAGCAGGACTTTTGATTCTAGTTCAGTATCTTTTGTAAGAGTCAGGAGTGGGGTGGGCTGGCCCTGGGGCAAAAAACAGCAGCCGCCACACAGGGTGATATCTCCATAACCTTTGCTTTTCTTTTCCTTCCGCAGCCCTTTTCAATCTAATTCCTGTGGGTCTTCGCGTGGTGGCAATTCAAGGGGTGAAGGCAGGTCTGTACGTTGCCATGAACGCTGAGGGATATCTCTACAGCTCAGTAAGTACTTTGCACTCTTGTGGTCCTGGAGTAGTTTGGTTTTGTAGGTGGGAGGGAGGAGACTGCACTGGGACTTGCGGCTTTTTCTGAAAATGTATCAAACAAACCTCTAAAAGCAGGAACAGGGGGAGCTGCTGCAAGGCCATGCGATGCTTGAAGTGTCTCCACGGAGATTCGTGGCAATATTTCCTGACCTGTGAAGATACACTTTGTGTTACTTTGAGTAGTTACTTAATGTAGGTCACATTGTAGAGGAGGTTGTGTGGTTGGCTGGTTGTATTCTGGTTTCACATTTGTGAAATGACGTGGAGTGAATGGAATTGCTGCTGAATTGTGCCCAGATAACTGATCATAGGTGCCCCAATGGGTCATACTCTGCTTTTGACTGCAGTGTAAATCCACAGCAATACACTGACTTCATTAAAATGGTTCTGGACTACTCTGTTGGCGGAGGGCTTCAGTGGAGCAGAATTTCTCTGTATTTGTGTGGTCTTTTTAATGCACATAAAAGATAAGTGAGGCATTTTTTACTGACTAATTCCCCTATAACTTTCTTAGATGGCATGAAAGGGCATGAGGTTATTCATAAGATTCTCATTTGAAGTAAGTAATTGATTTTCACAGTGAATAATTGATTCAGTGATTTATTAAATATGGCAGCCCTTTGCCAGAATTTTTTATGCTTCAAATAACTTTGCTATAGTTCTACATAGTAAAAAGTGATAGTTAATAATACACTTCTCATTTCTGTAGTTATATCTTTAAAGTGTATAGCCAAGAATCTAATATCATCTGCCTTTGTAAATTTACAGTGCAGCGATTTTGCTCTTGTCTAGGCATTTACTTTGCTTTAAAAGCATACGTGAGAATGGAGATAGGACAACAGTTTGAATTTCTTGTATGCAATTTTTCCTAATTCTTACTGTCTGTCGTCTTTCCTGGTCATTTTTAAACTGCTTACGTAGTTGGGATTTCCCCCTTTCCCTTGGGAGTTAGCAAAGCTCTGCCTCCCCAGCAGCTCAGGGCAGAAAACAGCAAGTGGATGTGTTAGTATGCCTGGCGAGATAGGTCTCAATACTGGCTGCTTGTCAAGAAGAGACAGAGAGATCAATCTGGATCTCTGTGGATGCCAGACGCTTCCTGTTCTTTCATAGCCCAGTAAACATAAATGACTGCTTCTAAATAAATTACATCGGTTTACTAACAATGAAAACTTCCTCTTTTTGTAAAGCTATCAGAGTCCTAAAGGTAATACCAAGCCTGGTGTGGTACTGCGTTACTGTGTGTGCTTCTCTCTAGGCACGTAGCCGCGGGGTCGGGACTGACGTTTTGCCCTGTGTGCGGTGCTGGGCATAAAGGGTCCTGGCCCGGCGCTGGGACTCCTCATAGCACTGTGACCTGTAAATGAGGACTGCGGGAAAGCAGTGTGTCAGGGCCACATCTAGCCTGGGGGGATGTTCCTGGAGCAATGAGGGGTCAGCATTTTCTGAACAAATAGTGCAAGAGAGGGAAAGCTCTGGGGCTCAGAAGGCAAAAGAAGTAGTGGAGAGTTGGAAATGTGATGTTTGACAGCTGCAGTGGGGCAGTATCTCTTGCTAGCAGTAGTGAGACAATACAGAGTGTAGGAGGGACACACCAAGAGATGGTGGGCAGCAGGAGGACCATGTGTCTAAAACACATCTGCTAGTCATGAAGTGTCCTAAAAGGCACCAGATCATACATGTATTCAAATGAGAGTGGTTTAATGGGGCCTGCTTATTCCCAGCAAGTGTGCCTGTCTTAAGTAGGAAGGTTAATCGGGGAAGGGTAAGGATGCACTGTGGTGGCCAGTGGTTAATGAAGTGGACCTCAGTATATCCTATGGCTTGATGAGATTTGGCTCCGTCTGAACTAATAAGAGTTAAACTGCTCATTTCATCAACATGATCCAAGGTTTCTGCTTGCACTAAGTGGATGCTACTTGGCCCATCTCTACTCTAGGGAGATGGAACTCACTGGACACTATTTTCTTCTTGTATTGACGGGTGGCTCTGTCTTACAGCAGTAAATCAATGAATTCACTGTGCTTTGGAACAGACGTCAAGGCAAGAAAAAAGAAAATTTGTGGATAAAGCCTGTTAGGAGCAGGGAGTGTAGGTCAAGGCACTAATAGCATCAAAGACAAGGGTTGAGACCAGTGTCCTATAAGAGAACTGGATATGACTGAGAAGAGCTCAGACTGTTCAAGGAGTCTCTTTTGAATGTTGCAGCTTTCCTTGTGGGGCCAGGGTCCCACTCCAAGCCAACATTTGGCATGGCTGTGTCAGTCTCGAAGACTGTACTGGGGAATTGCTTTGGCAGAACTTGACAGTCTGTTCTTCTCTGGGGTGAGCTGTACTGCTTGGACCTGATTGCCCATACTAAAGGACACGTTGTCCCTATTCCTTTGCTTAGCAGACCCTGAACTACAGCTTTGCTCTGTCTCAGTCCAGTTTCCTTTTGTGTTGTGCATGCACCTATCAGCCTTTTCTGATGGATTTCTGAAAAATGGGTCAATATTCCCCATAGATACTGTTCACTCATGCAGATTCATTGATAAATTATTTTTTTCTGTTGCTTGGCTACCTCCCCTGTTGTCTGTCCCAGACCTAGCCCTGCTAGGACTTCTTATAACACCCTCAAGCCCAGGACTGCTTTCATATAAAATGCAACTGTCCAGGGAAGTGTTTTGTTTTGTTCTTCTATAGAGCTCCAACTGTGGCTGTAACTGCGGGTTACATCACCACTGTGGGTTTGTTTTGGTTTTGCTTGGTGGTTTTTTTGGTGATATTTAATCTGTGTGTGTCAGCTGAGATCTTGGCTGACATCCTCTGCCCTGGATAAAACCAGAGGCTATTATCAGCCTGGTCTCAGAGATGGTTTGTGCCAGCTGCTTCTGAGTTTGGGCCAATGGGCTCTTGAATGAATGGGTTTAGAATAACCAGTCCTTGCAAAAAAATCTTCCTAGTGCTGATCAGCGCAAAAGCAGGGCTGAGTGGAGTCCTCTAAAGCCAAACTTGGTGAGAAGGCTCTTTGCAGAAACATGCAACACTCTCCTATGTACTTGGCCGTATTTCCTTATCTCTTCGGTTGGGGTTGGGTTGCTGGGTTGAAGCCAACCATAGGTCCCTAGCCAGCTTCAGAGGCCTAAAGGCATTAGATGCCAAAGCCTCTTTGCTTGGGAAGCAGCTGTTTGACTTCTGCACTGTTTACTTACACTTGATACCTGACTATTTTTTCTCCAGACTAGCTTATTGGGACCTCTGAGGTCTGCTGGGGAACTAGGTGCTTAGTAGACAAGAAAATCAGGTCTTGGTCTGAGGCCTGGAGACTCACTTTGCAGACAGTAAGGATGCACAATGCTGTCTTCATAGCAAACTTGCAGAGTCATTGGTGTGCTCCCGTTTGAGATTTCTTGTAGTGTAGAGCAGCTGTAAATTCCCTGATGGTGCATGAAAGTCTTTATCAGCACCTGTTCTGGAGAGATAGGACTCCCTTGAGGATCCACTGTTAGCCTTTTATGCCAAAGTAAGTATACACAGAATGAAAGAAGGGCACTGGGTATTACTTGTACTGTCTCAGTGCTTGGGAAGCTGAGACCAAAGGCTGGCTTTTGCAGAGGAGAGGGAAACACAGAATAAAGAGGTACGTCCTGCTCCAGTGAGTTTACAGCCTAATCATAACGGGAGAAGACACAGAACATGCTCTCCTGTCTGTCTGGAGTTAATAGTTCCACCACCAAATTAATTCCTATGCCCATATAACCTTTCCCTGTGAAGTTTCTCTCCTCAGTGCCCAGCTTTCCCTCCATTACCCCTGCTGCAACAACTCACGGGACTGTGGGGAAGAGAGTGCCTGTGAAGTGTTTTGCCTGAGAGGCAAACTTGGTTCTCCTGAAACAGATGCTCATCATGGGGCTGTAGAGCCTCCACAGGCCCACCCAATCACTCCAAGTACACTGAAATTGCAGCTCTCAATATGATGATATGTATAATTCAGTGGTGGTACAGCTGGGATTGTTTTTGCCCCAAGTGCGTAACACTTCTCTTCTAAAATGTACTGCTTTCAGATATTCCTTGTTGTTTAACTCAGACTTCTAATTATTTTTGAAATGGCAAATTGTGATACATAATTTATTGGAAAGACGGAGAAAACCCTAGCAGAGATATAGAATACAGACCAAAAAAATGGGTTGCTTACGAGAGCTCTGTATGGTTTTACAGTATAAACCTGTGAGTTTGAAATGGTGAAATTAGAGCTTGAATCACTTCAAAGATTCCTGCTAATGAGGGAATGATTATGCATAATAAAAAATCTAAACAGCATTGAAAAAACCCAAGTCATGTTAAGAGCTCAGTGTGTCTTTGCATTTTCTTTTTCTCTCCTTTTTTTCCTGCTTTATCATTTTGCATAATAAACATGTCTTGTATAATGATAAACAAGCATCTGGGGAAGTATGTATATTAATTGTATCTGCTTGCAATGCTATAACTATTTTGCTCCAATTCCTGTAGGGTTGCTGCACTCTTATTTACATCATTTCAAGGTCAGGGGCTAGAATTAATAATGCTGCATTCTCTCCCCAAATAGGCTTGGGGTGTTAAAACTGCTCCTGCCAATGCCATTTCTTTAATTCCTATTTGACCTCCAGAGGTGCTAGTTGATTTGGTCAGAGGTACAGATAGGCCAGGTAGGTATCCTGGCCATCTCCCTCTTGCAAATTTTGCAAGCGAGCACACTTGCTGGGGGGATTCCCTAGTTTACATGCTTTATTAGGGAGCCAGGACAGTGGAGAGAGAGAACTGTGTCCAAAGGCAAAGCACAGAAGAAGCCCAATATAATGTGCTTTTAATTTCCCTCCTCTTCTTCACTGGCTGTTTAAAGGGGCTTGCTGAATGAAGGCATTAACTGGGAGATGTAAAACTCCTCCGGTCCCCTGGCTTAATGATGACTATGGAAGGAACAAAATGGATGCTCAGGGAAGTAGCTGTGCTGAGGAGAGCCAGCCCCTGGGAGCAGATTCCTGCCTTGCATCGAATGTTCCTAAGATACAGCTCCTGGCAGGCACCCTGGTATGCCACCCTTGTAGCATGGAAACTTGTAAACATGGCTATCAACAGCAAAGTGGTCCCTTTTCCCTTGGTGAGGTGCTGCCACTTGTGGTCTGCTTGGCTCTCGGGAGCATTTCAGTGGCCCAGCTTTCCTCTCACCCCAGCAAAGGGTGCTCCCCCATCCTGTGTGTGACTGGTGCAAGTCGGGCAGGACCGGTGCTGGCCCACACCGGCTCAGGGGTTATTCAGGATGTTGCAAGAACTAGAAGCAGGTATGACCTCACTTGGCAGAGCTGCCTGAACTGTTTGTCAGACAGGGAGAGCTGGGACAGTGCAATACTGTGGCTTTTTTGGGGCAGGTTTCCCATCTGGCATCCTGTTGAGGGACCTGCCTTCCCTGAACGTTCCTAGCACGGCACCATGGCGAGGCTCCCACGGAGCAGCGTGCGGCTCTGCACCGTGGATCAATGTCTGGGATGAGTTAGGTCAGATTTGGCTTTTGCCCATTCAAGCAAGAGACTGTTCAGATGACAAAATCAGTTAACAGCAGGACCTAATCCTGTTTTCCTAGCTAGCTATTCCTTGTCTTATATGATAGCTGTGCAAATTGTAAAGAATAAGTATGCTTCTAATAAGAAGTGTTGTCTTTTAGCCTTGGTTGTGCAGGACATTTAGGAATGTTATGTTCCACCTAAGGCCAGCTGGAGGACCAGGGATGGGACATTTCCTCTTGTGAGCAATGGTCTGTCAGTATTGGGATGTATTATGATCTTTTGCTGAAATTTAATTTCTGAAGAAAATCGGGGAAAAATGCTCCAGTGGTGCTGACTCATCTCATTTTGACACTTCCCCAAAGAAATGTTACAGATTCCCATTTTGAAAGAACTTGTGTGTTTTATATTGCTTTACTATTCCTAATAAAATCAGAACAAAATGTTTAGATTGCAGTTGAGCATTTTGATCCAACATGACTTCCTTGAAGTGTGGAAGGGGGAGGAGGGTAAAACGGTAAAACAATGGTGAGGGGCTGCCCTAAATTATAAAGAAGGCAAGAGTAGAAATTAGAGATTAATCAGTTGTAGCTGCCATCTTTTGCACAGTGTTTTTTCTGCTGATTTTCTTGAGGCTGAATGTACAGGTCTAACTAGATAAGTAGGTAGATGAAGTCTTTGGAGCAGGTACTAAGCTACAGTAGCATTGCATAGAGCTTGCCCATTTTTCTCCTGTCCATTGTGCGTGATCAGTTAACCACTGTAGGGGAAATGATGAGCTTAAAGCAGAATGGTCAATGACAATACAATGTTTGAGTTGGATTTTGGAAGGAAACTCTAGGAAATGTCTAGACTGAGCATGGGACAGTGTGCAGGGAAGCCCCTAGTTGGCAGAGGTGACGTGTGAGTGGAGCACTCATCCTAGCAAACAAGAACCAAAAGCTGACTGTCACGATGTCACTCTGGAGAGGCAATTGCAGCAGAAGTCCCTTTCATTGCCTTCCCTTTGCATCCAGATGGCTGGGGGATGCAGGAGCAGCCAGTAACTGAGCTCCTCTCTCCTCCCTGGGCCAATATTCTGCTTTTCCTCAAACTCTTCAGCCTGCTTTGCTTGTTTTTAATGCTGTTTATCCAGGGTCTGTTCTGTCCATACATAGTGCCATTGTCTGTTTTCCACAAGTGAAACCTAGACAAAACTCCAGGACATCAAGGGTGACAGTGGGCCTATTATTAACATTTTATTTTGTAATGGAGGGAGGACAAATACTGTCCTTCCTGGGTCCAGGACTGTTTGATGTGAAAAGAAACAAGGAAAGTTTTGAGTGAGAACATGTTTGGCTGAGGTCAGGTGTGTGTTAATGAAGTGATTTGGATCTTCTTTCTGGTAATACCAAACTCAAATACAGAACGGATAAAACCTAGTGAACGGTGTGCCTTTGCCAAACAGTGACTAATGGCTGTGGAGGCGAAAGCAGGAGATACGACAGTCATAGGCTAAGAAACCCAAGGAAAAAAACTTAATGACTGTGTGCATGTAACTATAACTGGGAGCCAAGTGACATAAAACTTCTAGTATGAGGAACATTGTTGAACTGTAATGCAACTTTCCAGGAGAACGGGAGAGAGGTTCAAAATACCTGGGCTATCCAGACTGTCTGAATCAGTGGGGAATGTACTGTACTGTAGTGGAAAGGCCTGGATGGGAGCCTGAACCATCCTCGCTTTGCTGTGAAATGGTACTGTCCTGACTAAGCACTTGCAAAGCAAAAATAATTTTCTTTAAGTGTCTGGATCACAGGACCCAAGTTCAGGTCCCATAGCTTTTTAGCTCCCATGAGTCCCAAGATACAGGGCTGGCTGGCTTCTGGCACCTATAATTACATGGCACGGTGCCTCACAGGAGCCTCCTGAACTTAGTGGAGTCAATAAACCTGGCCGAGGAGCTGAAATGTCCTTA
>NW_010562206.1:0-1146 GCF_000687285.1 Phaethon lepturus | reverse complement strand
TCAGCAAAGCACTGAAATTGCACCTTGATGCTTTGCTGAACCAGGTGCTCCCTGGTCTCCCCTGCCACAGAGACATGGGCCCTGGGGATTGCCAGCCACTTGCAGTTGCCTCTTTTAGCATCTCTTCTGGAGCAGCCACTTCTTCCTGCAAGGAAAGCTCCACATCTACCCAACTTCTCTTGCTGTGAATTCATCTGCGAAGCCGTGAGGGTGGGTTGAAAGGATCTGTCCATACTACTGGCAGCCTGTCATTGCTGTGATGTGTTGCATGCTGACAGCGTGCTCAGCTCTGCAGAGTGCGTGGGATGGCCGGAGTGCTTGTGCCAAGGAGCCTGCAATCTGTGCGCGAGCGGGGAGGAGCGGAGGGGCACCTTGCCAGCAGCACTGCCCGAAGGTATCCCGGCAGCAGAGCAGGCAGGCAGGACTCTGCTTTGGACCTGCTCCAGGCCCTCCTGAACCATGCCTGGTCCTTGTGTCTGGCCTCATGGTACGAGGTGCACCACGCAGGCCTTGCAATGTCTGTCTTCTGTACATGCTGGCCCAGGATGAGCCCAGTTCTGGCCTTGTGACAGCGGGTTAGAGGGCAGCCGAAAAGCAGCGTGTATTGAAGGCACAGCCCCTCCCTCCCCACCCACTGCGTCTGCTGACACAGGGGCTCTTTGTTTTAAGAATGTGCCTGGCCCTTATGGAAGGTTGAAAATGTCAGCCCTGAGAGGAAATGGCTGAGGGTTTTTTAGATCTGCTGGTTGTTTATTACTACAATTATGTAATTGTATTATCCAACTTGTTAGGTTTGAATGAATGTCTGCTCTAAGACTGTTTTTCTCTAGAATGGTACAGGAGGCTGTACCCGGATGTACAGGATGGTGGGCAGAGTGTTTTGAGATGCTGTCACCCAACACCAGGGGGGCCGGCTATAGAGATCCTCTGCAGAATGATGACATCATGTCGCAGTTATTACAATCAAAACTGCATTTTAGCCTGGCACAGTGGGTCATTTTAACGATCACCTGAAATACTCTGAGTGGGTGAGTTTAGCCAAAGTCCTAGACCCTCAGCGGAGCGGCTCGTTTTGCACATTAGCCATAACTTGACCTCGGAGCGCGCACACAAAGCTCACGCGGTGCTTGGGGGCCGCCGTCGCCG
>NW_010562205.1:0-6889 GCF_000687285.1 Phaethon lepturus | reverse complement strand
ACTTCCCTGTGGGTTGGGTCTGGTTGGCATAAAAAATGGGTAGACAATGAGTGCATACTCTGAGCAATAAAATGTAACATACTTTGAAAAGTGAAGCAGTTAAGTCTCTAACATGTTTGAATTTAGGAATCTAAGTGCAGGAAAGCAATCCAGAAAAGCTTTGTTAAGTGTGCTTAAACCTTTGAGACACTTTAGACACTAGCATTTTAGGCAGAAGCTTCACCAGACACCTAAACTTGTGCTATTGCTAGAAGAAAATGGAGGACAATGTGGATATACAGGCGCATGAAGTGGTCTCAGACTCTGGATTCCATTTTTGCAGTGTGTACCTGGTCACAATCTTCACTAAGCACTGAAAAGACTAAGGATGGGATTCAGTTAAGATTCACAGGGCAAACTCATACATTATTTATCTTGTAATTGATTAATGTTTTCCATTGTTCATTTGCAGTAGTTCTTCTGGCTAATGTAACATCTAGGATGCAGGACAGCCTGTGTAGTGCTGGAAGCAGGCCAGGACACCAGCTTTGAAATCCCTTACCTTAAAAAAAAAGCCCTGAATATACCATCTGAAGCAAAACCTTCACTTCAACTCTCCTCCATCTTCCTTCTTCATAAACAAAGCAAGCAAAATACCTCCATTGTCACTTTTCCCAGAAAACCAGAAATTCAATGTATTCATTACACAGTCAAATAGATCTTTGTTTTTTATTAGTTTTAGATAACGACATGATGAATGCCTTAGAAACAACAGAAAGAGACAGCAAGAGACTGCAGGCTGTGGTAAGGTGTTCCTTCATTTTCCTCTCTTGCGTTGCCTGTGCCTTCTTATCCTGCATGTATGTTCATAGTGATTCCTTGGAGATTAGTTCCTTAAAGAAAGTTCTCTGTTTCCACAGATATTTGTTGGTTAGGTAATTATTCAGCTTTCATATAAAGTATTCAGGGGAGCCTTGCTCTGTAGCTTTAAAGGAAGTAACCCAGACAACCCACAGCCTAAAATTTTCCACATATTCAGAGACTGAGAGCAGAGCTGCTATTAAATATTGTTTTTATTTTTGCATACAGAAAGCACTGTGCATTCCAGCTCTTGGTACAAATCTGATCATGGTTGGAATATGCATTTTATTAGCATGGTTTCTTTTCATGGCAAGCAATCATGTGCCGTAAAAAAATAACCTAAATAGTAAGTTATGATGGAAATTTAGATTGAGAGTGCTTCTGTTCTTTCAGCTATTCTTATTTCTTAGATGAATAGAGAACATTAAGAAGGTGAAGTAAGGAAAGAGGAAGCATTAGCCTACACACTGCACAGAATTTTGACTTACTCCTATCCTATGAAGAGAAATTTTGATGGAAAATACATTATGTGCTTAAAAGATTGATTTACTCCCTATAAATGTTATCACTTAAGTTTCACAAAGCACCAGTTGACTAAGTTTTCTAAAGTCATGACATAAAGGAGGAAACACATATGCATCTGAATCATTCTCTACTTTCTAATAGACCAATGTGTTCCTTTTACACCTCCAGTTTTTCATTACCATCTAGATAAAATCAGTGGAGATCACTTGGAAAAACATGTTTTATTACTAAAAAAATACGGAATCATAGTCCCTGTGCCTGGAGGCCAGTAACAAATGAAGTACCACAGGATCGATGTGTGTACCTGTCCTGTTTAACATCTGTATCAATGACCTGGAGGAGGAAATGTGCATTCTCATCAAGTTTGCAGATAACACCAAGCTAGAGGGACTAGTCAATACACTCAAGGGCAGGGCTGTCTTCCAGCGGGACTTAGGCAGGCTGGAGGAATGGGCTGATGGGAATTGTGCAAAATCCTGCCCTGGGAAGAAAGAAGCCTACGGACTGATACAAGCTTATGAAGTGTGGAAAGCAGTCCTGCTGACAAGGACCTTCTGGACTTAGTAGACAGCAAGCTGCCAGGAGCACAGCTAGCAGATCAAGAGAAGTGATTATCCCCCTTCACTGGGCGATTATGAGATGACATCTTGCATGCTGCAACGTTTTTCTGCCTCCCTACAAGACAGACATTGCCAAACTGGAGCGAGCCCAGTGGAGGGCCACCAGGGTGCTCAGGGGCTGGAGTATCAGCCCTGCAAGGGGAGGCTGAGGGAAAGGGCTGCTTCAGCTTGGAGAAGGGAAGGATTTGGGGGCACCTCAGAGCAGCTTTCCCCTTGCTACAAGTAGGTCACTGAGAAGACAGAGCCAGGCTCTCCACGGCAGTGCAAGGGGGCAGGAAGAGAGGCAATGACCATAAGGTGAAGTTAGAAGCTCAGACTGGAGAAGAAATGAAGCCTTTTTCCCCATGAGGACAGTGCAGCAGTGGAGCAGGTTGCCCCAAGATGTTGTGCAGTCCCTGGAAGTTTTTGAAGCCCAACCTGAGCAACAAGGTTTTACCTCTTCACTGACCTTTGGACTAGGGAGCTTCTGAGGTCTCTTCCAAGATGAATTTTCTTTGTGATTCTGACTGTGTTAAATGAAAAGCAAAGAAAATAGACAAAAACATAGGTTTAGGTTGCAGGTAAGAATGTGGAATACGAACAATGTTTTGATTTAATCTCAGTCTCCTGCAGTTTTTCATGCAGTTTTGAAAAATAAAAACTGTTTCTGTAATTTAATATAAGTAGTTTCTCACTCAAGAGAAAAACACATTCATACTCACTTAAACTTATCGTGAACAATACGGAATTTTTAACTACTCATACTAGACCTTGGAATCTCAGTCCTTGATAGAAGCTCAGCAGGTAGAGCAATATGAATTAAGAGTGAATTTTGCAATATTGTATTGGCAAAATGCCCAGCAACAAAAAAGTCACTTTATTTCCTTCCAGTATAAACTCTAGTAGCCAAAGAAACACTTTTTTTCTAGCACAGACACTGCATGTAGACCACATTATATTGATCTAGAAAAGTACGTATTAACATAACTTTTGCTGAATATAGGAAACTATTGCATGCTAAACCAAGCAACCAGAGTTTGACTGGTGTAACTCCACCTATGGCAGATTTTACCGATATAGCTACCTTTATGCTATACCAGCACAGACTTAAGCCAGTTCTTACACTAGGCATTCACAGCTAGTCTTCCAGAAATTACTGCCAATCATAATATAATGTGCACTAGCTGTAGCCACTTCAAAGTGAAGGAAGCTCTTCCATATGAAGAACTATTAGGAACTGAGCTGTTGGAATCCTATTTGACATCCTGTTGATAAACACTGCATTATGCACTAACATGAACAGAGAGCAAAACCATATTCAGCCATCATTTCATCTTCTGTGCCTAGTTCCAAAGCATCACACTCAGAAAGGAGAGGGCTTTCAATACACTGTTTGGAATGGACTGAAGTGGCAACTGTGTGTGCAGAGAAAAGAGTACTTACATTATCTGGTGTTGGTATTATTGGATATTATGTCAGAACAAATGGTCAGAATTCAGGTATCTTTACTGACTATATTCAAGCCAGACTTGCTTTTCCAGACTTTTTAAGAGGATTGGAGGGAATCTGGAAAAGTGATCATACAGTGTAGATGAAAAACAAAAACTGAAGTAAATAAGCATACATGAAACTATACATAGTTTGAAAGGTAGATGTTTCCTAACAGATGTATAAAGAATATAATCAATTCCTATATTGTTGCTGAGCTACATTTAAGATTCATGTTTCATAGGATACCAAATTTGAATATTCTGAAGCTAAGTTCTGTTAATGATTGAAATACTACCACAGACTAGCAGCACAGAACAAGTATATTATAATACCTCCCCAAATCCTCCAGTGAAATGAGTATACTAGCTATTAAAAGGCAGACTTTTTTTTTTTTTTTTTTTTAGTAAGAGAGAATCCAAGAGATCACGGACCATTTATTATGCTATTTACTTATATTGGAGCAATGAAGAATATTCAAAATATTTATCCTACAGACACATAGTACACACTTTAGTGCTTTTGCAGCTCGAGGACTAACTGCAGACAATGTGGAAACTCAAGATAAGGATTTGATGGGTGGACTATTGGGTAGATGAGGAACTGGTTGGATGGTCCCATCTAGAGGGTAGCGGTCAATGGCTCAATGTCCAGATGGAGATCTGTGACGAGTGCTGTCTCTCAGGGGTCCATTTTGGGACCAGTAAAGTTTAATATCTTCATCAATGACATAGACAGTGGGATCGAGTGCACCCTCAGCAAGTTTGCAGGTGACACCAAGCTGAGTGGTGCGGCTGACATGACTGAGGGATGGGATGCCATCCAGAGGGACCTGGACAAGCTTGAGGAATGGGCCCGTGTGAACCTCATGAGGTTCCACAAGGCAAAGGGCAGGGTCCTGCGCCTGGGTCAGGGCAACCCCCGGTATCAGTACAGATTGGGGGATGAAGGGATTGAGAGCAGCCCTGCCCAGAGGACTTGGTGGATGAAAAGCTGGACATGAGCTGGCAACGGGCGCTTGCAGCCCAGAAGGCCAACCGTCTCCTGGGCTGCATCCAAAGCAGCATGGCCAGCAGGCCGAGGGAGGTGATTCTGCCCCTCTACTGCGGTCTGGTGAGACCCAACCTGGAGTCCTGTGTCCAGCTCTGCAACCCTCAGCAAAGGAAAGACATGGACCTGTTGGGGGGATTCCAGAGGAGGGCCACAGAAATGATCAGAAGGATGGAACACCTCTCCTATGAGGACAGGCTGAGAGAGTTGGGGTTGTTGAACCTCGAGAAGAGAAGGCTCTGGGGAGACCGTATTGCAGCCTTCCAGTCCTTAAAGGGACTTCTAAGAAAGATGGGGACAGACTTTTTAGCAGGGCCTGTTGTGATAGGACAAGAGGTAATGGTCTTAAACTGAAAGAGGGCAGATTGAGACTAGACATAAGGAAGAATTTTTTTATTAAGAGAGTGGTGAACCACTGGCCCAGGTTGCCCAGAGCGGTGGTAGATGCCCCATCCCTGGAAACATTCCAGGTCAGGTTGGACAGGGCTTTGAGCAACCTGATCTAATTGAGGATGTCCCTGCTGATTGCAGGGGTTTGGACTAGATGACCCTTAGAGGTCCCTACCAACACAAACTATTCTATGATTCTATTATTAAAAACAAAAATAAAATAATCAAATTCTCTTGTTTTCCAATTTCAGAGAATCTATTTCAAAAACTTTCAACCCCCTCCTACCTGTGTACTGAATACCTTCACCACTCCAAACCCCCCCCTGCTATCTCAAGCCAGGACTCCAAACTGGCACCTACCTATATTCTTACCTGTCTTCTGTCTTCCCAGACCCATCCACACCCCGGCACGCTTTCTGATTCAAAATTACTTTGGCTGCTTGTTCCTAAATCTGGTCTTGTTGAGTTTGACATTAATTCCCATGAAACTAAACCACCTGCCACATGAAGAATTAAAAAACATTATCTAGTATACAGAAAGTCCAGGGAGGTATAAATCCAGAATATATAATTAATCTACTAGTTTGTTATTATCTATGCTTATTCGTACATATAATGAGGGAACAGTAAAGTATTTTCTGTGGTTTATCTGTGGTATTTTAGATGTTCAAGTCTTACTGCTACTTGGCCAATACAAAACAGATTGTAATAAACCCAGGTCTTATTATGTTACAGGAATGTTGTGTTAAACAATTGCTATAAACATCTCTGGACCTGGAATACAAGTTTTCCTCTCCTAACTCAGTGCTCCAACCACAAAACTATAGAGTCAGGATCAGGTCTGTGGCTGCAATTTCTAACCCAATGAGTTACTAATCGTGCTTTGCCATAGCTTCATTAGCAGGAGGTAAGAATGAAAGGCCTGAGCAACAACCGCTGGTTTGGCAGCACAGGCATCTCCTGGGAGATGTGGAGATGAATCCCCTAACCAGTGGTAACAACTGAAACTTAATGCCCTTTGCATGTCTATTAATGGAAAGGCTATGGTATTGCTTGACACTGTTTAAAGAATGTGGAGTTCTGTTTCCAGGATTTTTTAAATGAGGAAAAGGCAAGAGATGGTTCTGGTGTAGGAATAAGAAAGATGTATCTGTGTGCCCTTAGTTTAAAACCTCAGTGACACGTTTGGCAGATAGTTACTGATATGTCAGATTTCAATGTCCTTAAGCCAGCTGAAAACTGATGAGGTCACATCTCACAGTCCATCTTGCCCTAACTACATGTTTTTACCCGCCCACATTTGGTCTGGCACTCATGGGAGCAGCCAGAGAGCCAGCCTGGAGTGACAGCCTGGCTGAGGACTGATCACTTGCTGTTCGCAGGTCAGTCTTTGAGGCACAGTGGCCCCCTGAAGCCAAGCAGCGCGCAGTTGCGCAGCTCCTGGGCCAAAGAACAAGGGAAGGGCAGCACCAACCTGAGCAGCAAAAAGTGCCAGGAACTGCACAGTCCCCAGCCACGGTAACCCAAAAATTTCCATACAGTGGTAGCAGCATTCGTGTTCATTGAACACAGCCAGGAACTTGGGCGAGCTACAATTCTCTTCTATCTCTTGATTTCAGAGGGGGCTTTGCATCGTGGCTTACCAAATGGTTGCGAAACTCTTGCAACACTTGCTTGTGTGGGTCTTGTCCCACCTCCGTTGTACGAGAAAGACAGATGCTGAGCCAGCATGGGGGGACACTGCTGCAAGGGCCTTAAAGATCAGTATGTCACTGCTGAAGTCACCTTTGCACTTACGGGTCTGTCACTGGTATTTTGTCAACGTAAACGATGCCTAAGTAAAACAAACCGACGGCACTATGCGCACTTTGACTGTTTTCTTTCCTAAGGTGTTTCTCAAAAGGGAAACCTTTATTACTGTAAGAAAAACCCCAAATATTAGATTCACCGCCTTCCTGAAAACCATCCCGGGAACCCGCCCTGCCCCTACTGGCACA
>NW_010562204.1:300-900 GCF_000687285.1 Phaethon lepturus | reverse complement strand
ATGTGCGGAGCCGTCCTGCCAACGGGCGGCAGCGGCCGTCGGGCTCCATCCCATGCGCAGCGCAGGGCCCCCTGCTCTGCGTGGGGAGGTTCACGCCTCGCCGTGGTGTGAACCTCAAAAGATTTTCCTCCGAAGTAAAAGCCAGGAAGGGTAGAGGAGCAGGGTGCCCTGCTGAGCAGGGCAGGAGGTGGTTTGGAAGGGGCAGGGAACCTGGCGGGGACACGGCTGCTGGCTGGTCAGGAGCCCCTGGCTCTCCCTGCAGCACGTGGGATGCTCTTGGGAGAAGAAATTTCCTCTTTGGGGCACTTCTGTGGGGATAGACCCTAAAATTTTGTCTCCATAAAAAAAAAAAAGGTGTTTCAGCTCAACCTGTTTTAGGGTATTGTTTGCCCCTGGTGCCAGGGTGGCCGCTGTGGGCACAGCGGGCGCCCCAAGCAGGGCAGCCACCTGGGCTGGGTTAATGTGAGGGTGGCTTGAATTTCCCAGGCTGGGGAGAGAAGCTGGCTGCGGGGGGAGCTGAGGGGGACCCTCCCAGGGGGACCCTCCCAGCTGTCGGGTGACTCTTCCCCTCCCTAAGAGGGGACAAAACCCAGCGCCCGC
>NW_010562204.1:0-242 GCF_000687285.1 Phaethon lepturus | reverse complement strand
GGGGCGCGGCGGCGGGCCGCCGGCAGCAGCCCCCGGGTGCTCCGCGTGGTGACACCCCGTGGGGTGGTGATGCCCGGTGCGGTGTCCATGCCCGGTGAGGTGGGGATGCTTGGTTAGGTACCGATGCCTATGGGTGGGAGATGCCCTGTGGGACACTGATGCCCCATGGGTGGGTGATGCCCGTGGGTGGGTGGTGCCCCGTGGGTGAGTGGTGCCCCGTGGGTGGGTGGTGCCCTTTCGGT
>NW_010562203.1:333-15936 GCF_000687285.1 Phaethon lepturus | reverse complement strand
GGGGAGCGGAGGTGCCGGCCGAGGCGATGTTAGCGCCCGGTGCGCCGGAGAGCAGAGGGGCGTTCGGCCCTGCGCCCCACAGGCCTTCGCACACCCGGCCGAGGCCGCACAGGAGCAAACTAATTGATAAAACATCAGAAATTGTGTTAAAAACCGAAATAATTTATTGAATGTTAATTTCTTTAAAATTATGACAGCAAACATTACAAAACATTATATAAAAAGAATAGTCTCACATATTAACTAACAGCGCGCTACTGGCAAATTTCAAGTAATAAACGCAATTGTACAGAAAACCCTTAAGCACAATTTAAATAAAGGACACAGTTCATAGTCTACTTAGAAATACTGTTCCCTCCAAGTCACACAGCTCCGTCATTTCATTTAAGCGAGAAGAAACATGAGTTTAACGGGTGCTGACACACGAGTTTCTGAATGCTCGTGTTTCCAAACTGTAACTTAACTTTCAAATATTCACATTTTAGAACAAAGAGAACAGTAGTCAGGATGTTTGTACAAGAATAAAACACAAGTAATAATGCCTTAACACATTAAAAAAAAAAAAAAAGGCTACTCCACAGCAGTGAGGCTGGTACCCGAGCGACGGCTTTCCCCGCCACAGACGTGCACCGCTCGGTGACCTGACTGGTGGTCTCTTCCTACTCCCAGTGTTAATTCAGAGCTCTTTTATCAGCTTGTTTTCTCTCAATCATTTTGTGAAGTTATCCAGTGTTCAACTGCCCTTGCTATTTTAGAGCAAAATAAATATCAAATTCTCTTCTCTAAAAATATTTAGAAAACTGATTTCAAACCCATGCTGTATTTTCTTCTTCTATGTAGTATTTCAAAATACTGACATACATCTCTCTTTTGCTTTGGTTTTAAAAGAGAAGTGAGTTGGAAACATGTAAAACCACACCTTTCCCCTCTCTCCTGATTCTTAAACCATAATTTGTAAAAACAGTACAAAGTTCTTAAACAGAGTTTCAGTTCTGATCACTTTTTACCCGAAATCCCTGAAAAAATAGGGACTTTAAACCCCAACAGCCCTGAAATTGTAGCATCAATAAAATGTCCTACCATACAACTTTTTGGACAGTTCTAACACAGTATAAATTAGCTAAATTTCCAGTCTTGGAAACTTTAAGGCCCACTAGCATAATCAAGACTGAGACCATAAGCGTCCACTACACAGACCGCAGTGCCAGGGTGCCAGTCAGCCGCTCAGATTTTAGGTGCTGCAGATGCTTCTACTCTTACCTAGTGGTTCTGTGAGTTTCAGGAAGTCAAGTTCTTCTGGCTTTTCGTGGTTTTCAAGGATGCCTCTGAGCTTCTGTTATCTTTCTGATTAGGAACAGCTTGTCACGACTCTCCTGGAAAGACAGAATAAAAAGTACGATCTAGATGAACAGAAGTAGTACAAATTATCTATGCACAGTTCATTCCTGTATTAGAAACAAATAGGTGCACTCACCACATTGCACTTTAGTTAGTGGCTCCCAGCACACTCTCAACTGCCTGAACAATTTTAAGTTTACAACAGTGTTGACTTCATTTATCTCATGTTAGGTCACCTATTAACAGTTCTGCGTTGAGCCTAGTAAAAACACCTCACACACCTAAAAACTTGAAACCATACTTCTGAGAATTCTAACAGTGAACAAACAAAAATAAGAAGTACGCAAAGATTTTCAGAATTCCTAACTGATTTCGGAACCCCTGAAAAAGTAAGGCTTTTGCTCCTCAATTCCTTGCTCTCCAAAAATCTCTCCCCAGCAGTGTTTTTCTAAGGACTAGTTGTTAAATGCCACATCTAGAAGAAGCACATACCAAGAAATGGGCTATTTCCTAAGAAAGTGGGAAGTGTTACTAGTGAGGCTAAGTTCTGACTAAAGCAGAGTTTGACAGACCACAGTACAGGAACGCTGTCAAACATGGCAGCAGCTTTTGATGGCCTCAGAGCAGCACATCTGCACTGGCACTGGTCTCCAAAGGACTAGTTAGTGGTGACTTGCTCCACCTTGAGTACCTGTTGCAAGTGGCGCTGGGACCTGCACTCAGGAATAGGACCAGACATGAAACCAGGACACAGAAGGAACATAGCTCTGGAGGGAAGGGTAGGGAGTTGGGTGCCTGTTTGTGAGAGTGGAGAAGGAAATAGAGGTGGGTGTTCTGTAAGATGGTGGAGGGGACAGGAAGCACAAGATTCAGGTTCTTGTTTGGCAGGAAAAAGCCCATGCAGATGGTTGGATTTAAGCAAGGCAACAGATGAAGAACAGGGACACTGCTTCTCAGAGGCATATCTCATACATGTGCGTTGCCTGGTGTAACCAGACCTTCCTGCAGGTGCAGCTGATACCCAAGAAAACTAACTAGACTGAGAAATATTACAGTGCTTAGTTTATTTTTCCTGTGTAATTTGTAGAACATTCTTCACTGCCTGTGCAAACACCAAGTATCCAGAAGATTATGAAAATTGTTGTTCCTCTGCATGCCCGATTACCGACACAACAAAAAAAAAACTTTAGGGATACAGAAAAGTGGGTCAAATCTTACCATAACCAGTTGTTCCCTCAGCTGCTCAACCACTCGTTTGTGTGCTCCAGCCAAGGCAATAAAATAGAACATAATGAGGCTGCAAACAACAAACCAACATTATATGTTAGCATCAGGCAAAACAGAGTTAGTCAGAAAAAGGCTGTTAAGGACTAGAGGAATTGTCGGTTTGTGCATTCGCTTCAGATGAGAAGCTGATGGAGGAAAAAAAAATTAAAAAAAAATCAAAATACTGCTGGGGCTACCTCTGCTCAAAAGCATCTGCCGAGATATCTGTGCTGCCAGCGGGCAAGGACAGAGCACTGGGGGATGTAGAGGCAAAGCCACATGCAGATGTTACTGGTGGTGTTCTGACAGCTCTCTCTAGACTGTTAGTTCCTGCCCTGCTCTAAGTGCACGTTTGGGGGTTTTGCTCCTCAGAAATTAAGTTTAATGAGGTTTCAGTGGAGTAGCTCCTTGCTCCCATCGGGGTTTGTAACTGGTAAGCAGCCACAGATCACTATTGTAGCCATTCCTTATAACACATATTCCAGATGTAATCTGTGACCCAAATTATCCACAGTGCATTAAATGATGAGGAGCAGTAGCAAGAACCAGAATAGCACAAATGCCTATATAAATCATGTATTTTCTTTTCCAAATAATAAGTAGTAGGGTAGCAGTGCAAGTCATCCTCCGCCTCTTACATAAGCTTTACCATAAAAGTAAAAAAGAAAAAAACCCACCCAAATCCCAAAAGAGGATTTGGTATTTCCTGTGTACGCAATAACAGGTTCAATTCAGGAGAACATAAACCTGTGTTATGGAAGAAAGGGTTGGGTGCAGTGCGAAATAAACTGCACAGTTTCTCACACGTAGAAGTTGTAGAAAGTATCAGGTAACAAGGCTCCAAGATCTGAAAACAGTCAGGTTAAACAGAAATGCAAAAAATTCCATTTAAACTAAGGGTAAAAAAAAACCAAACCACTTTTCACTGCAAGAGTGACCGAACACTGGAACAGGTTGCTCAGAGAGGCTGTGGACTCTCCATCTTCGGAGATATTCAAAACCTAACTGGACACAGTTCCTGAGCACCTGCTCTACTTTACCCTATCTTGAATAGGAGGGTTGGATTAGATGATCTCTACAGGTGACCTCCAACCTTAAAAATTCTACAATTCTATATTGAACTTTATCTTACAGGACTGTCAGTGAAACCAGGACAAGGACGACTGTTTTGGAGGGTTTGTTTCTTGTTGGGGTTTTTGTTTAAACCAAGGTTTGCGGATAGGGTTTGTGATCACAGGGCTTACAATACTAATTTGCAGAATGATTCACAGTTAACACTTTTGAGAAAGACAAGTGTGGGATATAAGACATGCAAGAGGAAGCAGAATAAAGCTAATGAGTGTGAACACATGGGAAAAGACATAAGAGGTGAGGATTCATATGGGCTGTGATGCTTTTGACTGCAGGTGGAAAATCTGGTCTAATAGTTGTTTGGTTCAGCAAGGAAGGAAATGAACCATGCAGCTGCATGACTGAATCAGGTCTCTACAGTACTCACCAAATGACCATAAAAAAAGGCACTGCAAAGGCTTCTGATGCTATGCCATAAAGGACCTGCTGCAGACCTGTTGGAAGCTCAAGTATTGTATCTGGAACAACTGCCCATGAAGTGTTGAAACTCCTGAACGGCCCGCATGCCTTGGAGGAGGGGATACTGTCAAAGAAGCAGAACAGACAGGAGATGCTACATCAAAATGTAAAGATAAAACAATCCAACACAAGCCCAGCACCATTTTGCTGATGGGGTAAAAATGTCCTTTATCTTTAAAACTGTAATTTTTGTTTATATGAACTAAGTTACAATTTGATTTATTATACACTACATATTTTATTCCAATTTACCATTCCAAAGTTGTGTGTCTGTTTTTAGGGAACTGACAACCTTAGAACAAAATGTCAACTTCATAGAAGTTAAATTGTCACTTACTGTGCTATGCTGATTCCCAAAGGAATAAAAGCCAAGACGAGCCCGATCAACAGCACCACCAGGAAGAAAAAATTGGAACTTGATGCTCTGACAGGTCTAGCTGCAGGTTTACATGTGTGCATCAAACTGATCTGAAGAGGGAAAGTGAGCAAGAGTGTTACCAGTACCTCTATATACATATGTTCAACTATACTTTCCCCATCAACTGAATTTTCCATTCTCAAATATGCTACCAGCTACCACATAACCATCCTTCCTTTGATGTACATGGACTGAAAAAGGCTCAGACAAGAACGCTTTACATTCTGGTGTAAGTCCACGTCTCCTATTTTGAGTAAGAACTTGATCCAGAGGGCCTCATAGACTTGCACAGAGCCAAATGAGAGAGTCACTTGCCGTATGATCCACGGTGCAGCCTTTAGCTTTGTTCTGCCACATCTTCACTATATACGTCCCCTCTTGTAAGAACTAAAACATTAGTAAGAATTTGATGCCCAGAAGGAGCTGTGTGGTCATACAGCAAAGCTTCTGATATGCAGACATCACATCCGGAACATCCAACCCAGCTTGGATTTTCCATTTTGCTTCCAAATTTTTAGCAGTCTGGCAAAATTTTGTCCAATTTCTAAGCTGTGTTGCTAGTAAATAGATTATTGCAGAAAAGTGTTACAAACTAGCTATTACTGCCTAAAAAGACTTTATAAAAAAAAAAAAAACCCAGACAAATAATTGAAGATGTTGTTATTAAAATGTTGGTTTGCTTGATTTCAAAGCAAAATTCTACCTTCTCTTAAAAGCAAAAAACCTACAGAAAATGGAATACCATTACCTCATTTCCAGTACACCGTACCGCTGGGTGTTTTAGGGGTTTTTGTTTGTTTTAAATCAACTGAATACCTATATTACAAAAACCACAGAGGTGTGCTCAATTTTGTTTGTTTACCACACACCTTCATTACCTTTTTAATGTAAAAGATGATGAAGTATTTTATAGTTGCTATTGCAGGGAGAAGTGGTGAAAAGAAGGTTCCAATCCAGCAGATAGTCTGCCCATAAATGATTTCTAGGACATTGTCAGAAATTCCAAACTCCTGCAATCCACACCACTGAACTGGCTTGCAAGAGCAATG
Source organism: Phaethon lepturus (assembly GCF_000687285.1). Taxonomy (NCBI): domain Eukaryota; kingdom Metazoa; phylum Chordata; class Aves; order Phaethontiformes; family Phaethontidae; genus Phaethon; species Phaethon lepturus. The sequence goes on along the minus strand of NW_010562203.1, from coordinate 10,275 downwards.
AGTAACTAACAACCTAAAAACAAAGAATATCATTAGGTCAAAATTGAAGTTACAGAGCTTAGCTAAATTATGACACATTTGGTACACACAGGTATTTAGCATTTGAGCATTAGACAACATAACAGAAAAATATCTGAAGAAAAAAAAGAAAGACTTAAACATCAAAAATTATACAGCCATCTGAATAGCAAACAAGTGCTTAAGCCACCAGAAATATGTTTACGCTTTATTTTAAAACTGGTAATCTGGTTAGAAATATGGGCAATTAATAACAGCAAAAAAGAAAATGTTTCATACATCATTTGCAGAAGTATGCCCTAAAGGCAGAGATACTTACTTTCTAGGAAAGTCCACAAACAAGGTCACAGCAAGAATTATAATAAAATCAAATATCATGAGCTTATACATTTCCTGCCCAACTTCAGTTTCCCAGCACTAGAAAAACAAGTCAGGAAAAACAAGATTAGGGGTCTAAATAACAAGTGAAAAATAAATCTGTCAATCACTACAGCAACAAATGTCTCCGTCACTTAACACCATAAAGTTCAAATTGTATTAGCTCCTATTCCTAAAATATTTTAAGTATTTCAGAGCTCCCATACCAAGCTTTTCGTTTGTTTGTTTTGTTGGGTTTTGTTTGGTGTTGGTTTTGGTTTGGTTTTTTTTTTTTGAGGAAAGACCATTTGTCTTATTGGAGCAAAGGCAGTAAAACAATGGTCTCCAAAACAGCTACCTCAAACATTCCTCACGGTAGTCAGAAAGTCTATGCTAAATGATAATCTGCCACTGGGCTAGTCCTAATCAGAGTTTTAGACAAACGAAAGATATATGTAAGAACTGTACTGGTTTGCACTGAACACTAAGAATCAGCACCAGGTATAAAATGAACTGCAACCCCAGGTCTGATTCTGAATACCTCTGGACAAGCAAGTCTCATGGAAAGCAAATCTCTATTCACAAGTTCAGATGATTAAAGACCAAGATAAATCTGCTTACAGGATAGAGTTTGTAATTGTATCCACAGGCCTTACACTCGTCAGTGGCACAGTAGGAGATCTGACTCCACAGCGAGAACAAAAGAACACCGATATTGGCCAACCGCACGAAGATACACCTGGAAGAAAGGCAAAACCCCATTCCAAACCTGCTAAAGAAGAGCCGTTCTAACACCTGGCTCAACTTGCACAGGAGTCCAAGGAAGGCTTGAACACAAAAGGGTCAATACAAGAGCTTTAATGGAACAGCCAGCTGGGTAATAAACACATTTCTTTCCTTAGTAGTAAGTTAAATTGCTTTTCAGCTTCCCTGCTTTAGGCTACAGTCCCTTGTGTTTTTTCCTCCGCAGTATCATTCCTAGATCAGTCATTGCAGTTGCAGATCTTGACACCCCAATGGGCTGCAATTCTCTCAAGTACAGTTTGAGAGGCCAGGCGACAACTCTGTGTGGAGCATTTCCCTCTGAGGCGGCTTCAGGCCTCCAGAGGCACTTAGCCAAATCGAAAATACAAAGCACAGGGGTTTGACAGAGTTCAGATGCTTCAACCCAGATCTTACTGCCTTAAGCTGCCAAATGCTAGTTCTTCATGCCCTCACATTGAAATACCTTTTATCCCAAAACTTTTAACTTCCACCTTGAGCAAAGCTGTGCTTCAGTCACTGCTGTACACCCACATTTGTTCATTGAAGGAACTGCTGCACACAAAGCAGTGTGAATCCACAGCTCTGCAGCCACAACTTCTCTACTGACTGTTTATGCAGGTTTTTGAAGATATCCAGACCACACAGCTAAATGGGACTGAGATGAAAACCTGGCACACTGAAATGACTGCACTGTACTGTCATCAAAACAGGAGATTGTTTCCAGATTTAAAAAAATAGAGTTTCCCACTACACATAAATCAAACAATGCCTGCTTGGCTTCTAGTGCCCAGGTCCTCCAGCGCATAGAATCCAACCTCTCTGCTTCTTGATATTCAATGTTTACAATACTTATGACCTACCAAGAACAAGCTGTTGAAACATCCAAGGCCACAATAAAAATGTCTTTACCTCATGAGTGTCAGCCTGATTTCAAAGGCTGGTGAATAATCTTCAAATCTGATCAGAAATGAGAAGATTTGAGGAGCAATGAAGTTGGCCAATGTGATCACCATGGAAGGCAAATACTGCACTAAGAGATTAGCCTGGAAGTTCATATTGCTGATGTCCTGTACAGGAAGAGATGAGAGAAAGACAACACTCGGAGACAGACACCTTCCTGACCCATGCTCTCTCCAGCTACCCACCAGCCTCTCTTATCCAGGATTCAGGTAGCACCTTTTACTCTGTCTTCATCCTCCACCTATATTTGGAACTACAAGCCTGACCACTGCTATCTATCTCTGCGCCACATCCTAGCTTTCTCCTGCTCCCTTCACCAGTAACTGCCTCCACCTCCAAGTAGGAGTATTTTTGTGCTTCCCCAAAGTTTCTGTTTGAAGAGGCTTGTCTCAGCTTGTTCTGATTGTCACCTAACCCAGCACTAAGGCTACCAGCTTTTACACATATGTCAAAGTGCAGACACTTTTCAAACTGCTCTCATTGGTGCCAAGCAGCTCCCCTGACCTTCCTACCATCTTAACAAGCTCCTCTACCTACGCCTTTAGGGAAGGTCAAGATATCAGCCCTTATACATAAAGCCCACAGTAAGCGAAGCTGTTTTTCAAGTTGTTCAGTATTGTGCTATCCTCTTCCTCTGCCCTCAAACAATACCTCTGACACAAACACTTCTTTAGTCCCCATTTCCTGCTTCTCTCTCTGCAGTCCTGGCAGCTTACAAAAGTGAAGAGTTAGGTCGGCCACAAGCAGAACTTTCCCCGTACACAGCCAGCGCCCATCGCATCACCAATGAACAGAGCGGAGAGACAAAGTGCGGTTCCCATTCACATCAGGCTAATTCAACCCTGGGGTCCTACCGAGAAGTAAATTACTGTTGCAAAACTGCTGAGCCTCTTGTCTGCTCTTGTTGTTCTGCTTCTGAACCACTCTTCCCATCTGCTTGTCCTGCCAGGGGGCAACAACCCCACCCAACCTGATTCTTTCCGCTACTGATGCAAGAACCTTTTCTTCTGCAAAGTGCTCCATGTTCAAAGCCTTCCTGTTTCCCCACACAGTTGTAACTCAAGCCACAATACAGATCATAATCTTTACTCTCCCCCTCCCTTGCCGTTAGTTTTTGCAGTTGAGCAGTGAACTGTATCCAGAAACCGATCACGATGAAGCTTGTTTTATCCAGATCAGTTCCCTCAGCCAGCTCCCTGCCCAGACACACAAGCGCTTGTACTAGCGGATCCCAGTGAGGTGAGGACAGCTACACGGGAAGGGAAGCGAGGGCTGCTTTGCTTGTTGTCTGCAGTACCTCCAAGGGACACAACACTGAAGCCTCTGCATCAAAGGCGGACAGCACTGAGGTTGTTTTGCACGTGACTCTCGATCTTTCTTAGTCTCTCCTACTAAAAAAATTCTAAGTCTGTAGAAAGCATTTTCCGATCCCTTGCATGAAAGGTGCTATATTAAGATACTCAACTCTTTCACAACAGTTCCTCTTGCTGTAATCACCAGCCCCAATTGAATCCCTCCTAATGTCATGTCTGATACTTACATTGGAGTTTTCCTGAGAGAACACAGTTGCTCTATAAATAGAGTAAAAACATCCTGACAAAACTGCAATGGCAATTATATTTATAAATATTCTCAGAGAGTAGATGCGTAGCTTTTCTTTCATTGTCCTCTCAGCTATTTTTCGCTTCAGTCTTTCTTCCTCCAAGTCCGTCTACAAACAAAAGAAAAAGGATGTGTAGTTTTCTGGTGCAGCATACAACACTTGAGACCATGTCTTCTACCTCTGGGGTGTGCAAATCCATAGCCTGTTCTAGGAGGGTCACTCCACTGCCTGCCCAAGCACACTGAACTGAGAGTGCCTCTTCATTGACACAAGCAGGTCCACGCAGGAGTGGAAGCCACTGTGTGCTCAGTCTCCTCAGGCTGAGGGCCCTGTAGCCAAAGACAAGTGTCCTGTCATCACCTTATCTCTAGTCTATCAGTAACGTATCTCCTTCAGGATGAAAGACAACTTGCCTGTTTATCGTGAGAGCCTGATCTCAGTTAGCTTGGTACTAAACTCTGACATGGGTAAATCAGCCCACTCATCTCCTTTCTTCTGCAGGTAAGCAACCAATCCTCAACTATGGCTCAAACTTCCTTCTCTTACTCTTCGTGAAGGAAAATTGGGGGATGGCGCAGAGAGAAAGTAGTACAGTCTTGAGCAGCTTGTCATGTAAATTTGACATATTTCACATTAGCGGATGTGAAAATACAGTATTGCCTGTGAAGGCAATTTAACTTGGGCAAACCCACAGATTACCCAGGTATTTTCTGAGGAATTATTTCCATCAAACAGTAATATTAAGGGGCAAGTTCTTTTAAGATGTGAGTTCTAGAGGCAAAAGTGTGGTACGTGAAGGAGGCTCTGGTTACATGATGAAAAAAGATGACTGTGAACTTTACTAGAGCAGAAAGCAACTCACTGTAATTATGAAATCTGTAATTAGTGCTTTGTGGTTTGAAGTGGAAATATCTTTCCAGACGTAATTGTTTCACTACACAAATCTCTGCTTCCACTGTGCAGAGAGCAAAAACAGAGCACTGGTTTCACCAGAAAAGCCTTTCAGACTCTCTTTTCAGAGAGCTTTATGATTTGGGAAATCTAATTAGCTGCATCAGCATTTTCTATGTGCATGTGTGTCAAAGAAATCTCATGGAAAAGTTTCAGTATCTTCTTACTGCCACATGCTCTCAAATTGTTTGAAGAGTACCATCGGCATGTCATCCCTCCCCAACCTACTGCCTACCACACTGCAGACTTACAACGCAGAATACTCAAACTGATTCCTGACAGTACAAGGGTTTTGCCCACAGCTGGGGTAGCTTTTCCTGTTCGATTACGTAGAAACTAAGACAGGAAACAGGACTGTAGTGTGAGGAAGAGGCAGATAATACAAGCAGATAACAGGCTGGCTTCAGTCCCCAGTGGATGGGGGGACGGCCGTCAACCTCAGTGTCAATCCTTCTCACGTCGCACCTAGAAAGCATGCAAGAGGATGCGGAGGATGCGGGTTGCCCTGCACCCAATATAAACTACTTCAATGCTTCTTATCCTTATTCCATTATCTGCAAGATTATACACCTCTCTTTTTTAGCCATCTAAGCCATAAGAAACCATAACAATAGAAAAACGGAAAGTTACTCACTTGGAGCTCATATTGCAAGCTGCGATGTTTTAGCCGTGCTGCATTTGGATCTGTAATGCAGAAGTCCCAGCCTGCAAAGACTTTGTTACAGTAACTCTGAAATTGATCTTCACCATGCACCAAGTTCTGCTTAAAACCTTCCACAGACCTAGAGAAAAATGCAACTTTACTTCATTCATGGGAAGACATATTTTATCCACAGAAAAAGAAATAAAAAGCCACATCTCAAGCAACCTGGCTCATCAGAGACTAAATGATCCTCACGATAAGCAAACAGCCACAGTTGCTTTGTGTCAGCCAGTGTCCGGGAAGCTTTCAGTGTGAGGTTCTGCAGCAACCAGAGTCAGCTGAAGCCATGACTTCCCTCTGCACTTAGCCACAGCCATACCTTCTCACCTCACCCAGTGCTTCTCTGACACTGCAAAGAGCTGGCCGGGGAAACTAAGATGGTGAAAAAAAACCCACAGAAAACCCAAAAGAAAATCCTCCAACAACTACTGTATAGTTGAGGGTCTTCTATTTATAGGTATGTATACATACGAAAAACTAATACTTCATACTTATTTAGTTTTTTTTATTTTGCTGGCTCAGTTCCCCAAACACAGACAAAGGCTACTGCTGCACTGCATCCTCAAGCAAAAGATTCTCCATTTCCATATAAAACAGTTCTAGAATACAGCATGTTCCCTACAAGTAAGAATGCAATGCAAACTGTGCAATAGGTAGCAATAAATAAACTATACCAATAGCTTTACCTTTTTATTATCCAAAGGAGACTTAATGCCAGGTAGGCAAATGTAGCCAGCAGATATGCTAGTGGCAAGTTGTACCTCAGGATACTGAGCCATGCAGCATCTATCGTGTAATAGCCATAAAACAAACTCGTCACTTCAAGGAACCCCTGTGAAAACATGAAGTTTAAATAGAATTTGTAACAGTAGCAGCAACTGCCCAGTTACATCCAACCTGGTATTAAGCAATCATTTTGTAAATCTAAAATTACTTTTGGGTCCCCCAGCAAGCTACAACAGTCTGTAGCTTCTAAACACTGCCATTGCCTCTACCAAACTGTGACGCAGAGACTGCGTGCTGCAAATCCCTCCCCTCTCCAGCCAAAGAGCTCTGTGACGAGGACACACATTAGCACAACAGGCAGCGTGCTCCAGAATATGTGATGTTTAGCAGCTGGGGAGGAGCAGCACAGGCTGCAGCACGTGGAAAACCCAGCCTTGTGGACGCTCAGTAAAAGTCAGTTTGAAAACTGCCCTTCTCACAGATAAAGGATAAAGGCTAATTTTACCTTAGTGGTGCATATGCCTTATCATTTTTCAGCATTAACAAAGCTTCATTCCCCAAGTAAAATGTTTTCACATTTTACATGTTATGCGAGACACAGAAACTTAATTAAAAAAATCTAATTACTTACAGTGCCACTGAGCAAATCTTTGAGGTAAGTGTAGAAGTAAGTCAGTCCCTTATTACCACTAGGTTTATAAATTGTGCAGTGAAGCTCTGTCAAAAGAAAGGCAAGAAAAGTCACTCAAATGGTAATGCCCATTAAACTGCAAGATCAAGTTAATTCAACCATGGCAAGTTCTTATAAAAAAAGTATTTCTTTGTCCTGGGAGGTGGAGGAGAAGCTGATAGAAAGGGGAAATCTTACAAACAACAGCAGTGCATAGAGAAGATGTTTACCTACGTTCTTTGGAGGAATTTTAGCAAAACTACTGTTGAATATTCCATATTTAGAAATGATGCTGGGAAGGGTAACAAAACTGAACATCAGGATAAAAATTATAAAACTCAGCAGGACCAGAAAACGCAGGAAGGAGAAGTAGGACTGGATGCCAGTACCAAATTTCCCTGGGAATAAAAGAAACATGTGCCAATAAAAACACAGAATGAGCAGATTATCATTTCAGTTACATTAAGTTAACTGAAGAAACATTACTAAAGCTAGTTTTAAGTACGGCAGGCTTTTAGCAATATAAGCAAAATGGAAATGTGACTTTTTAGTAATTTTCTCCACTGTATTTCCTTCTACTGCATCATAGATTTTACATCAGCGATAATAAGGGAAGAAGGTACCTTCTTAAACACATACAAGCTTTATCTGAAACTACGCTCGCATACATAAAACTACCAGTAACAGAGGCAACTTTAAAGAGGAGAAATCAACATGAGGCAATAAATACCTTCTATGCTGTGAATATCATGTCGCCAAAGCTCCAGGTAAGATGACAACTCCTTGACTTCATTGAGAACTTTTTTCAATGATTTACTGCTAGTTCTCTTCCACTGCTTCCACTCAGATAAATATTTTATATCAGCCTGCTGACAATCCCTAAGAATCAAGAAATACAGTTACAGAGCACAAGAAATACTTTTCACTACGTGTAGCAGGGCCTAGCACAATGCAGCCTGCTTGCAGCCTTCAGCGGGATAGCACAGAGCTGAAAGTTGGGGTAACAGGCTACCGGTCCCCATCTGCTCCTCCTGGTAACTGCAACGTCAAGTTAATTCAAATACAGAAAGTCCTCTCACAGAAAACACTTGCTTCTCTGGGAGAAAAAAAAAAAAAAAAAATCCAATTGACACAGAATTGGCACAACACAGAAAAAATACATAGCTGAACTTCCCAGTGGGATCTCAGGGAAGCTGCCATTAATGAGTTCGTATTTACAAGTAGCAGGAAAAGGGAGAAAAGATTCTTTCCTCAAAACTTCTGACCAGAGCATCTTCACCAAGAGGCTCTTAAAAGATTTCTCTCTTTAAAATACTTAGCTTTCCTTTCTTAAAGTTATAAATGCAGCTGTTCAAAATAGAAGATTATTCTTTTTTTTTGTATAAAATTCACAGATCTCAAAATCAGAATGAAATGGCAAAATATGTTGGGGGAAAAAAATGAAAAAATATACAGAGAGCATTATAAAGAGGCTTAAATATTCCCTTTGGATTTTATAATTTTAACTTTTTAGATCACATTCCAGTACATAATAGAAAAAAAATGTTACTAAAGTTATTAATTTTTCATTATTTAGCTTTTATAGCACTTCAAAAAATCCGCTGGACAGTGCCAACTCAATGAATTTGAGAAAGTATTTCTTTGCCAACATGTGTGGGCCTGTACTGTTCTAATAATAAAGCTGCAAACAAACACTGAAGATGTGCCACGAACTGTCTGTAATTTTTTATCACTTCTCACTTATAGATTTCCATACCATATACATGCATTTTAAAAATTGCTGCATGGTCAGCAACAGCATCAAGGAGAATTCTGATTGGCTCAGAGTTTGCATTTCATTTCTTCTTTTAAGAAACCTTAAAAACAGACAAAATTTCCTGGAAACAGAGCTTGAAGATTGACTTCTATGCAGCAAATGCTGTTCCAGCCTCTGATGCCACTGAAGAAGGGCAGCAGTTGAGTACCCATGAGGACGTGACGCCAGAAGAGAAGACAAAGGTTTCAGTTTTAAAATACTTTGTACGCAACCCTACCGACGTGCATAAGCAACTCGCTGCCACACCGTGCCACTGCCACGTGTGCTCTATGTTGACAAAGTTTCCATATCCTTCTTGGCTGAATGTGAAATTAGCATTTTGGCAGGAAGTCGAATTAAACCCTACATGCAACAATCAAACAGGCAGTGAATGACCTCGTCTTTAAGTGTAAATACAGCTACTCTCAAAAGATTTCTACAGGCTACAGCATGTAGCGTTTTTAAGCAGACACTTTGGAGAACTATGTGGCCCGCGTTTGGTCTGCATTTTAAATAGAGGCGTGGGCTGCATATTCATCTGTGTTACAGAAGTTTAGTGTTCAGCTTTCAGGACATTTATATGGAGCATTTTTTGTTGGCAGCTGCTGCACAATGTGCTCGAAATGCCAAGAAGCCCCACCAGAATCTCTCAGCACTGAAACATTTAAACAAGCTTGGGACATCCCAACTTTGTTCCTAACGTGCACCATGGCCACAGGACTGCAGTTCCTTTTTCCTGAAGGACTGAGCTTTAGACACCCAACTTCAAATAAAAATTCCATGTATTGAGCACTTTCCTTCACCGTGACTTAGATCTTCTGCTGTTCCTGGTGTACAGGCTGTAGGGTTAAACTCAACACCAGGGTCAGGCCGTAACTCGTTCCCCACCGCTCTTGCAAGCAAGCGACTCTTGTTCTCTGTGGAGCACCAGACATTAATTGTACTTTCACCTCTCTCCTGGTTCGCAACCGCAACTACAAAGTACCTGATTTCAAGGTGCAGCTGGTCCCCGACCATGTAAAAACACGCACCGTATCCTCCCTCCTCAAAGGAGCTTTCATCCGCGCAGCACCACCCGAGACAAGCAAAGGCAGGCAGGGCAAAGCCTGCTCGCCGCAACCCCCCCGCTGCGTTAGACACGAGGGGCAGCAACCGCTTACAGCTCGCAGCGAAGAGCAGTTAAAAAGGGATATGGAGAAAAAAAGAAAGAAGAAACGGTCGTGGAAAGCTTCTTTCCACCTGTATCGAGCCACACCAGAGGGAGCGCAACGTGTTTTGGAAGAACTGCCGAGAAGGCCAAGGAGAGCGGCGCTGGCACAGCAGGAGGGGGTTGCTGATGGCAGATGACCCGCAGTGCCCCGGGAACGCACAAAACCCTGAGGCAAAAACAAAAG
>NW_010562203.1:0-236 GCF_000687285.1 Phaethon lepturus | reverse complement strand
CAGCCACCCCACCCACACCACCCACGAGCCCCAGGCCACGCTCCTGGCTGGGGTTGCTGCATTTTGGCATGAGAACCCGGGCAACTTCTTGTCAAAACCTCATGCCACAGGGCGAAACAGATACAGATAAACCCAGTTCTGCTTCAGCCTTCCATCGCACCTGTGTCCCGTTTAGGAAAAAGTAATTTAAAAAAAGGAAAAAAAAACATGTAAAGATTAACCTTAATCTCCTCTTC
>NW_010562202.1:0-1370 GCF_000687285.1 Phaethon lepturus | reverse complement strand
ACCTTAATGATTCTGTGATTCTGTGATTGTAGGAGGCTTCTGGTGAAAAAAACCTTTTCAGGCAGAGCTGACACCAGCATCTGATGGCCTCGCTGTGGTCTGTGGTGGCTAAACCACAGACAAGGAGACCAGGCACTGGCTTTTCAGCAGTACCCAAGAGATGCAGGCAGCTGGGTGAGACATAGCTGGTTTAGCATCAGTGCAGGGAGGATGCAAGCAGGGGTGTGGGGAGGGGTGTGGAAGTGTGGGGGGTTGCCCCTGGCGGGATGCCAGGTGCCCACCAAAGCCGCTCTGTCACTCCCCTAATCAGCTGGACAGGGGTCAAAATATAACGAAAGGCTCATGGGTTGAGATAAAGACAGGGAGAGATAATTCAACAATAACTGTCACTGGCAAAACAGGCTTGACTTGGGGAAATTTATTTAGTTTATTGTCAATCAAATCAGGGTAAGGTAAGGAGCAATAAAAAACAAATCTAAAATCATCTTCACCACACCCCTCCCTTCTCCCCAGGCTCAGCTTTACTCCATATTTTCTCTACCTCCTCCCCCTGCAATCAGCACAAGGGGATGGGGAATGGGGATTGCGGTCAGTTCATCACAATGTTGTCTCCTCTGCCTCTTCCTCCTGAGGGGGGAGAACTCCTCACACTCTTCCCCTGCTTCAGCATGGGGTCCCTCCCACGGGCTGCAGTTCTTCAGGAACTGCTCCAGTGTGGGTCCCCCCACAGGGTCACAAGTCCTGCCAGCAAACCTGCTCCAGCATAGGCTCCTATCTCCATGGGTCCACAGGTCCTGCCAGTAGCCTAATCCAGCCCAGGTTTCCCAGGTGGTCACATCTTCCTTTGGGTGCATCCACCTGGTCTGGCATGGGGTCCTCCACATGCTGCAGGTGGATATCTGCTCCAATGTTAACCTCCACGGGCTGCAGGGGGACACCCTGCTTCACCATGGTCCCCATCAAGGAAGGGACCTTTTAAGGTCATCTAGTGCAACCTCCCTGCAGTAAGCAGGGACATCTGCAACTAGATCAGGTTGCTCAGAACCCTGTCCAACCTGACCTTGAATGTTTCCAGGGATGGGGCATCTACCATCTCTCTGGGCAACCTGTTCCAGTATTTCACCACCATCACTGTGAATAATTTCTTCCTTTTATCTAGTCTGAATCTACTCTCTTTTAGTTTAAAACCATTGCCCCTTGTCCTATTGCAACAGGTCCTGCTAAAAGCCTATCCCCATCTTTCTCCTAAGCCCCCTTTAAGTACTGAAAGGCTGCAATAAGGTTTCCCTGGAGCCTTCTCTTCTCCAGGCTGAACAAACCCAACTCTCTCAGCCCTTTTTCATAGCAGAGGTGTTCCATCCCTCTCATCA
>NW_010562201.1:0-480 GCF_000687285.1 Phaethon lepturus | reverse complement strand
TAAGACAGAAACCGCATATTGATCCGCCACAGGGGGCACAAGCCTCTGAAATTACAGACTGACCAGGGAGAAGAATTTTTAAACTAGCCTTTAAACAAGCTGCTAAAGCAGTGTAATTTTTACCAGATGTGGAGATATTTTACAGCTCACAACACTTTTCACTACATTGATGTGTTGTCAGTTTATACAGAGCTATAACCATAGTTTCCACAGAACTGTCAGAACCAGGCCTGTGGATGTGAACACTTCAAACTCTGTGAGGATTTGGAAAACCGTATATGGGGATGTGTTTAAAATTAAAGGATCTACTCCCCTGCTTAAAAAGGGACACCATGGTCAGGGTATCTAGAACAAAAGAGAGATTTGAGAAGGGTTATGAGCAAATGATGAAATTTTCATAGTAGCTGAAATCGTGAGGACAGATACATGTGTACCACTTAAGAGACTATGATTGTCACCGAAATCGGGAATAAACCTCGT
>NW_010562200.1:670-1345 GCF_000687285.1 Phaethon lepturus | reverse complement strand
GGTCACCTCCAGGAGCTTTCAGCAGGGTATCGCTTGCTCCGTAAAGACCTTGAGTGATGGATACTCCGTCTCACAGGTAAGTTGTTCCAAAAGTTAATCATCTCCCTGGTTGCTCACTTGGGAATTTAATCATGCTCTGCTGAATTGACGCCCTTACGAACAATTACTGAAGTGCCCAAAGGGGAAGTTTCTATCTCACCCTCGTCAGCCTCGTTATGCCCTGACGACAGCAGGATTTACGTCCTTCGACGCGGCTGGGCACCCCGGCCGGAGCGGTCCTGCCCTCTTTTTTGCGGCGGCTGGGCACCCGGGCCGGAGCGGTCCTGCCCTCGGCTGCGGCTCCCTCCAGGCAGGACCGTGCCTGCTGTCCCAGGGCTGCCCCGGCCGCCGAAGCCTCTCCCACGCGGGAGGCAAGTTCTTTGCCCGTGGCATCTCTTCCTCCCCCGTGAAGCAGGGCAATGAAGTTGAAGCCTTGACGAACAAGGTTTAAAATGCAGAAGCTCTGGGAGAGCCAGACACTAATGTGACATCTCTCTCCAGCACTTGCCATTCCCTCCCTTCCACCGCTTTGATGTTAACTTCTTACAAGCTCCGAGGCGGCTGTAGGATTTGATCAGCAAATCATGCATGTTAATAGGGAGAAGCGGTAGAAACGCAAGCGGTTCCTCTCTCCCC
>NW_010562200.1:0-612 GCF_000687285.1 Phaethon lepturus | reverse complement strand
TTACAGCCGCTCTCTCGCTCTTGGGATGCCTCCTCCAGGTCGTTGGGGATGACGTGGACCTTCGCCCATCTGCGGCACGCTGCGCCGACACGAGTGGGTTACTCCCCGGTCAGGAGTCCTCGACGGGAGCTGAAACCAGTTTGGCTGCAATTTTAGCACATGGTTCCCGTCTCCCTTCTCATCCTCCTTCCAAAGTAGGTTAGTCTCCCCTTGGCTATCAAGGGAGCGTTGGTGATGCTCAGGCAGGTTTGATATTTAGTCACTGCACCTGTGTTGGATGGGTCTTAATTATTTATAGCTTTCCTATCCTGTTTTCTCAAGTCAGTTGGGAAGAGGTGACAGGTGACGACTTCTTGTAGCAGATGCTTCTGAGGCGGGGGAGGTGCCTGCCGCTCAGATGAGAAGAAAAGAAAAAGTGTCTTCGGCGGGGGAAAATGACAAAGCTACATAGGAGCTGCCTCATTTAGTAGTCAAGAAGAAGGAAAAAAATCTCCTCGGGTCTCCGGAAAAGAAACACGTTCCTCCTAAGTAGATGGGTGCTGTGGGGAGCAGATGCCGCCCCTTTGCGTGCGGAGCCCTTCTTTTAGGGGATGCGCCGGGGCCGAGCCGGGG
>NW_010562199.1:15446-17344 GCF_000687285.1 Phaethon lepturus | reverse complement strand
TTCATCCCTCATCCCGCCGCCGTCTGTCAGGCCACACCTGTCCGCTTTATTTGGTGTCATTCTGGTAAATGAGGCGCGGCGCTGGGGTGTTGTACCCTCCCTTCCCAGCCGGCCTCGGCACAGGGTTTGCCGGTGAAGAAAAACCCCTTTCCCCCTTTCTGCCGTGTGCGGGGACCTGGTGGAGATGCTTTCTCCTTTGAGGACTCTCAGATGTGGGCACCTCATCCCTGGGTGCGTGGGATCTGGCCAAAGGCCAGGCAGATCTACATGCTTCCACACTGGCTCAGCTGGGGCCATGACTGCAACTGCCCTCTCTCCTTCCCTTTTTTTTTGAGCCATGACTGACACTGCCCTCTCTCCTTCCCATCCATGTCCATGTCATTTGTAGGGTGGCTCTGTCTACAGCGGGATGTCCAAATCCCAACCCTCTGCTCGGCCACATCTGGCATCTCCTGGCTTGTTCTTGGGGGGTTTGTGGACACAGCTGTCATTCAGGGAGTCTTTCCCACTCTCTGGGCTCCTTGCAGATGTGCTGGCATTTATCATCACCCATCTGCTCCTCGCCACTCGTGGGGGAGTAACACGCATCCCGTGGCTGCCCAGCCTGCAGCCTGCCTGAGCGAGGTGTCCACACAGCTCCACTCTCTTGGCTGACGCCTGTGCTCTTTCCTAGCTGTCACCCGAGACCGGCCCCAGGCAAGGAGGGACCCGTCTGACCATCACCGGCGAGAACCTGGGCCTGAAGTTTGAAGATGTTCGCTGGGGCGTTCGAGTCGGCAAAGTGATGTGCATCCCCATCGAGAGCGAGTACATCAGCGCTGAGCAGTAAGTGCCTGGCGAGGGGTGGGCGTGCTCCGGGTCACCTCGGTAGGTGGGCAACAGGGGTGCTGGTCTCAAACGCTGCCTGTGGCTGCTGAAGACATGGAGCTGACTAGGCTGAACTGTGAGAAAAGTACCTGCTGGTGGTGGTTGCTCTGGAAGGAGCCCAGAAGCTTTCGGGAAGCTCCCCCAGGGCTGGCAGTGCCAACAGCCACCGCCTTGGTTTCTCATGGACCAGCTGGCACCTGGGACCTTTGCTTGGTGTTAGATCTGTCCCTTCCTGAAGCCAGTCCATCCCCACCATAGCACAGGGAGAGCCTCGGTGCCGGGGCACTGAGGGCTCCTTCCCTTCATCACTTAGGATTGTGTGTGAAATTGGAGATGCCAGCCCAAGCAAGGTCCATGAGGCACGGGTGGAAGTGTGCATCCGTGACTGCTCGCCTGGCTACCGGACCACGTCCCCCAAGAGCTTCACCTTCGTGGTAAGCCCTGTGCTGGGGAAGAGGTCTGGCACTGTGGGACGGAGGTGATGCTGGGTGGTTTTGGGTGGTTTTCCCAGCCAGTTGGAAAATTGGCCTTCATTTCCCTGAGGGACAGGTGGGGACGCTCTGGGCAGGCGCTGGGTCACGCTGGTTGAATTTCTGCAAGGCTGCTACTGCTCTGCCTCCCCATGGTCCTGCTGGCACTGCCAGCCCTCAGCACTGTGCCCTGCCACTGTCCCACGGGTCGCTCTCCTCTGCGGCCCTGTCACCTGCTCGGGGCTGCTTGGGGACAAACGTTTCAGTCCCCAGCCCCTCCGACAGCAGGGATGCTCTTTTCCTTTGACAGACGCCCACTTTCTCCCGCGTGGTCCCAGCCCGGGGCCCTCTCTCTGGTGGCACGTGGATCGCCATCGAAGGCAGCCACCTCAACGCTGGCAGCAATGTCTCCGTGACTATCGGGGGACGGCCCTGCGCTTTTTCATGGTGAGGGGCATGGAGGGTGGTAGAGGGCAGGTGACGGGCACCTCTGGAGGCAGTGGGACCCCCAGATAGAGGCAGCGGCTGGGGGGGCGTGCCGGGGGGGCAGGGGGGGCCCAG
>NW_010562199.1:13175-15322 GCF_000687285.1 Phaethon lepturus | reverse complement strand
CCAAAGAACAGGGATTTTTCTCTAAAAGCAGAAAGCCCTGAGGCATGAAGTGGATAATTTTTAGATTAGGGATGATAATGGAGCGGCTCTTTAAATATTTTCCTGCGGTAATTACTGGTTATCAGCCCTAATCGCTGCTGTTTGCAGCAGCCGCGTGATGGGAACGCTCAGGAGCTGCTCAGCCTTTCCCGGCTGCCTTTTGTTTCATTTCTTGGGGTGTTTTTTGTTTTTTTTTTTCCTCTCCTTTCTCTCTTCCCCACCCCCGGCCGTTTTAGAAGGGGGTTTCGGGCAGCACCAGCCACCCTCACCTCCCTCCTGCCCAGGCTCTGATGGATTGTGTATTTCTGCCCCAGGAGAAGCGCCCGCGAGATCCGGTGCAGGACCCCCCCCGGGCACACCCCCGGCGGCTCCCCCATCCTCATCAACATCAACCGAGCAGAACTGAGCAACCCAGAGGTGAAGTACAACTACACAGAGGACCCCACCATCCAGAAGATCGATCCAGAGTGGAGCATCAACAGGTGAATTGTGGGGTGCCCGCAGGGAGCTTGAAGGACACGTGGGGGGCTGTTTTCCACATGGATCCCCTCCTCCTGGTGGGTACATCTCGGTGCTGCTGCGATAGCTGCCGGGCTGTGCTCCAGAGACGTGGCGAGAGGAGCGTGAGCAATGGCTTGGCACCGGGGCCCTACCAACTCCTGGCCTGCAGTGCTCAGCCTGGCAGGGGGCAAGAGCAGAGAGCGCTTTGGATCTGCTTAATTTCAGCTTGACATTTGGCGGTGGTGAATAAAATTAAAATATTTCCCATTGGGGGTTTTTTTAAAATGTTTACATATTTTTCTAAAAGGTTTGAATTGGCTGGAGAGGAGGCAAAGGAATCCATTAAGCGCTAGCGCCAAGGGAAACCTTCCCCAGGGTGTTGATGAGGAGCGAGCTCCCCAGGGGCATGGTCCAGCTCTCCAGGACCACGAGGCTTTTAACACCAAGACATAGAGAAAACCCAGCAGGGCTCAGCACACCCTGCCACCCGCTGCCTTGTGTGGTAGAGAAGGTGGTGGCAGAGAGGACCTCCTCCTCCTCAGGATGCTTTCCCATTGTGGACACCTGGTCTCCTTTAGCTTGGGAGCTGCCTTCAGACCCCAAACCCAGACACAGGGTGGGATGTTAGTGTTAATTAGGCAGGTTTTATATCTCTAGTTGGCCCTTGGGTCAGCTGAGATGATTTGGTGGTGGTGAATGCCAGATCCTGCTGGCCATGGTGACACCTGGGCGGGATAAGAGGTCCCTGAGGCATTGTGGTGCACCCAGGCTGGGGCAGATGGGCGTCTGGCTGGTGAGGATGGGTGCTTCCCTCCCAGAAGTGGGGACCCAGTGCCAAGCTGCCTCTTCTAACCCATTGACTCCATGTCTCTAGTGGTGGGACGCTGCTGACTGTGACTGGCACCAACCTGGCCACCATCAAAGAGCCCAGGATCCGGGCCAAGTACTGCAGCTCTGAAAGGGAGAACGTAAGTGGTGCTGGCTGGGGCTGGGGGCAGAGCACAAGGAGGAGGGATGCTGTCCCTCTGCAACACAGGGCGGAAAGGGCATCCCTTACCCATCAAGTATGATGGCCTGGAGGGTCTGCGGTCCAGGGGCTGCCACCCAAAGAGAGGCACTGATCTCCCTGCAGGGCCTCCAGCCAGGTGCTTCCAGAAGAGGGTTGAGATCTGAGTGTGCACAACTATGGGAGGTTTGTGGGGTGTCTGCGGGATAGTGACACAAAGAGTCAGTCCCCAGCGAGCTCCCACCTGCCACCCCTTGCACATCCATTGCAGACAGGAATCTCTCTCTGCCCCGGGGTGGAATGTGACTCCGGTTGATATAATGGCACAGGACAGGAGATCCTAAGTCTAAACACCGTGTCCAGAGCCGTTGCTTGCAGGAGATCCTTGTGACATCAGATCCTGACCTCCCTCTCAGGAGCTGGGTCTGACCTCAGTCCATGCCTCCTGCAGAACTGCACCGTCTACAATGACACCACCATGGTGTGCTACGCGCCCTCCATCGACAACCCCGTGCGGAGCCCTCCAGAGGTTGGCGACCGCCCAGATGAGATCGGCTTCATCATGGATAACGTCCAGGCCCTGCTCATTGTCAACACCACC
>NW_010562199.1:9602-13140 GCF_000687285.1 Phaethon lepturus | reverse complement strand
GGGATGCTGGAGCTGAAGCCGAGCTCTCCCCTCATCCTCAAGGTGAGGCGGTGCGCGCTGGGGGCAGAGGGGTAACAACTCCGTGGAGGTGGCTTTTTGTCTCTCCTGGGGCAATGTCCTGCACCATGAGAGCACAAATTCCCTTTATGTTGAGTTTTTTAAGAATTCCCTGTTGCATGAGAACTGACAATCTTGTTCCCTGTTCCCTCAAAGGGCAGGAACCTGCTCCCACCAGCTGCTGGTAACTCCCGCCTGAACTACACGGTGCTGATCGGAGACACTCCCTGTACCCTGACTGTCTCCGAGACCCAGCTCCTCTGCGAGTCCCCCAACCTCACCGGCCAGCACAAAGTGACGGTAAATGCCAACACTGGTACCTTTGCTTCTCGTGTCCCATGTGTCACAGAGGTTCAGTCTTGATCCTGGCACCGGCCCTGCTGTGTGCTCATACTTGGATGAGGACCAGACAGTCAGTGTGTGTGCGGGAGCATCCTCAGGCACCTTCTTCCTACACCCCAGGCATTGCTCTCCCTGATTACATGTTTGGTAGGACCAAACACTTTGTACCCTTCCCAGGACACTCAGCTGGGCGTTCCTGCACCCTGGATGGTCCTGCCAACAACCTCCCTTCCCTGCTGGGTGCCAAGGCGCAGCCTGTGCCAGGGCTGGGGGGTTCCCACCGCTTCCCCCTGGTGCTGGCTCATGCCATAAGGAAGGAGCCTTTGTTTGTGGGGTTGTAGCGCAGCGGTGCTCATGCTCCGGGACCCTGCTGGGTTGAAAGGGACTTGGCATGGTCCCCCCCAGGCTCCCCACCTGTGGGGGAACTCGCTTCACATCACATCTGTTACTGTAATGTTGTCTGAATGAGACATCAAACTCTCTGCCCGCTCCGGCAGTGTGTGTCCTGCATCCCATTAAAGCGTGCCATGCTGCTCCGGACCAACTCCTGCCATCCCTGCGCTGTTCCACATCCTTCTTTACCTGGGCTGAGAGTCATGCCCCCATTCCCAGCAGTGGGCATGGTGGCGGGGCTGCCCTGGGCACATGGCCCCTGATGCCACATCCTCTTTTTTCCCCCACCGTGGTGCAGATCAAGGCTGGAGGGTTCGAGTTCTCCCCGGGGACGCTGCAGATCTATTCCGACAGCCTGCTCACCCTGCCCGCCATCATCGGGATCGGCGGCGGGGGTGGTCTGCTCCTCCTCATCATCATCATTGTCCTCATTGCCTACAAGCGCAAGTCCCGGGACGCTGACCGGACCTTGAAACGCCTCCAGCTGCAGATGGACAACCTGGAGTCCCGGGTAGCCCTGGAGTGCAAAGAGGGTGAGGGATCCCTGTGCCACTAATGTGGGGATCTTGGAGGGTCTCGTACCATCCTGAGGCTCTGTGTACTCCCAGCCTTTCCCACTGCCTTCCAGAGAGGGGACAGGAATGGGAAAAGCTGCTTTGCCGGAGGAAGCAAACTTATTTTGGGTGGGATCTGGGGATTTTTCCAGTTAAGGAATTCCCCTCTCTTTCCCCAAACGGGAGAAAAGAGAGCAAGGAGGGTAGCGAGGGCTGTTTGTGAGCAGGCAGTCGGTCTCTCGTTATGTGACAGACGGATGCTGTGAAATTGGACAGAATTCCTTGGATAATCCTGCTGATAAAACCTAATTGCCCATTATCCCCCTGAACTGGCTCCCGAGGACCCAACCCTGCCAGAGACAGCCAGCCCGGGTGCTGCGGATGGAACAGGCACCGAAAACAAGATAATAAAAAGGAGGAAGAAAGAAAAACCCTCTGCTCCCCCAAATCCCCATCCCTACAGACGCCTGCGGATGGCACTGGTGACAGGGAGAGGGGAGGGAGCTGGTGGAGGGGATGGTGTCTTGTCTTCCACAGCTGGCAGATAAAAGGATCTGCTTTTAATTAAAAGGCACAATCTCTTCCCTGCCTTTTCTCTTTTCTAGTCCCACTAGTTACAGATAAGATAGCACGCCTTTCAAGCTGACGGTTTGTTTTTTCTCATCAGGCTGACGAGCCTGCAGTCCTCTGCCTGGCTTTCAGCTCCCTTTAAAGTGCTGTTAATTTGATTTTTCTGAGGGTTCCCCCCCCTCCCCAAACCCCTTTCCCTGGTGCATCTCCGGGACTCCTCTCCTGTCAGCTTTTCCCTGTAGGTGCAATTAAAGGTTCAGGACCCCCCTGCATCACGTTCCCCTGGGAGTTGCAGCTGCCTCTGCTCAGATCAAGAGGTGCTGGGATGGGGGTGTTCAAGCTCTTCTCTCGAGTAGTATTTAGGTCAAAAAGAAATGAGGACATTCTCGTGGTTTAGGCTAATGTTTTCCCCCAGAAGCTCTGTCTTTGTTCAAGACTTGCTGTTCCCTGCTGCCCCCAGCATCCCTGAGAGACTGTGAGTGCTCAGCAGGGGGGATTTGAGCCTCCTGGGACCCGGCGGTCCTGTTCTCAAGTCTGCCACTTGATTTATTCTGGGGAAGTCATCACCACCCTCCACAGCTCAGTTTTTCCATCTCTGGGATGGGGACAGCGATCACAGCCTGCTGCGGAGGGAGATGCGGAGCCAGTTCACACCTGGGGGGTCCCACCCATGGGGTGCTGGGGGGTGGTGGTGGAAGCTGGATGCCGATTGCTGGGTGCTGGGACTCCGGGATGTGTTTCTTAATTCTGCTTTTCCCACCCCAGCCTTCGCTGAGCTGCAGACTGACATTAACGAGCTGACCAACGACCTGGACGGGGCTGGCATCCCCTTTCTGGATTACCGCACCTATGCCATGCGAGTTCTCTTCCCAGGGATAGAGGACCACCCTGTGCTGAAGGAGATGGAGGTATGGTACCATTTGTCTGTCTGTCTGTCTGTGTCTGTAGTGTTTTGCTCCCCTGCACAAGTCCCCGTGCCCCAGCTGTAGGGCTAGAGAGATGCTTTGGTCGGACGTTGGCCCAGCCTGGTGCAGCAAAGAGCATCTCGCTGCGTGGCAGCCCATGCGAACATAGACTGGCCGCCGAATGGTTACTGCACTCTCTGACATTAATATCAATATTTATATTAATAGCATTGCTGCTGTCATTTTCTACAGCACTTGCTTTATTCAATTGGGTTTGTTTGATGCCTGACCGGCCGCTCGTTTCTAGCAGGCTTGTCCAACATCGCCCGCTTGCTCGGCTCTGTTTCCCCATGCAGAACCCATCCTTGGCATCCTTCCCCTTCTCCCCAAACCAGCTCCCTCTCCTCTCCCGGCCTCCCCATGTCTGTTTAATTTAGTGCGTGCAATTGCACAGCAATTGGCTTCTCATTTGCTGGGCTTGCTGAGACCGCTCTTGATTACAGAAAGGAGGGGGGTGACCTTAGCTTCCCCTTGCTGCTGACCCGGCACAGTAATTAATGTCAACGTGGGCTTCACAATGTATTTAGGAGAAGTAATCGGCCCTGGTGCAAGATGCACGGTCACTAATTACAACGCAACAAGCTCTTACCAACTGCAAGTGCACGTGCTGGTGTTGTGTGCCAGCACGGCTGCAGCGCGGGGCCCGCTGCCCGCCCT
>NW_010562199.1:8533-9571 GCF_000687285.1 Phaethon lepturus | reverse complement strand
TTCCCTGGTCCCTAATCCCAGCTCCGGAGTGCAGCGGGGACCCTGTTTCCATGGATTTCCCCTTTGCAGCTCGGGTTTCCGGATGCTCAGAGCCGCAGCAGGCGTGAGCGTAGCCCTCCCTGGGGCACAGCCCTTCCTGTCTGTGCGAATGCCTGGCTCTCTGCTCACCTCTGCTCCTGCTCTTACGGGTTTTCCCAAAGGAGAGAGGGGTGGAACGGGTATCAAAAAGGGTATCAGAGGAGCAATTTTGCATTGGCCATAGGGGTCTGGGTGTGAATTCATTCCCTTCTAGCTCCTAATTCAAAACATCCCACTCGAGAGAGGACTCAGCCTGGCCTGAGAAACAAGGGGTTAAAGTTGCAAAGGAGAAAAAAAAAAAACCAACCCCAAACCCCAAAAGAGATTAAATAAAGCAACTACAGTTGTGTAAGCTTCATATAATTTAATCAGGTTTGCTTTTATTTGTCTCTTTACTCAGAGTGTAACATTAGCTATTGCAAGTGACGGGAGGGAAACGGCACTTGCTCACGCACACGCTAATCCACAGCGAGCATCAGGCTGTCGGCACCCGCTCTCTTTCTCTTTAGGTTTTGGGAGGGAGGTTTGTTGCTTTGTGCAGATTTAAGCCTGATTAAATATTTAATTCCTTATTGTTCATTTATTTCTGCTAATGATCAGCAAGTTAAACATGGGGGCCCAGGGAGGTGTGGGGGGCTCAGGCATTGCCGTGCTGTGTGTGATGGGGGATTCATGTCCTCCCCTGCTCCCTGCCGAGGCTCCAGTGGGATGGTCACTGTCAGATTGGACCCGTTTCCCATCTTATCAAGATCCTGCTACTTTGCTGAAGGGAGAAAGCCTCTTGTCCTATGGTCTGCTTTGCCTGGTCTTGGCTTCAAAAGCATCAGCAACACGCAGGGGTGGGGATGCAGCACGCCTCCTTCTGCCCCAGTTTTACTGGTGGGTCTGGTAGGTCTCTAGCACAGCCGCTGCGCCCCAGCCGGCTCTGGGGCCTTCCCATGCTCGGGGAGCACACAGCAT
>NW_010562199.1:0-8512 GCF_000687285.1 Phaethon lepturus | reverse complement strand
TGAACCTCAGGCATCTGCCTGAGTTACCAGCATCGTTGCAATGAGGTCCCTGCTTTGTCCGGAGGGAGGGACTCTGGGAAAACATCATTTAAAGCATTTCTGTTCCTAGCGGGACATTGTCCTCTGACCTATGTTCAGGGAAATTGAGCCACGTGCTTGCTCGTGTGGTGCTCACGAGGGGAACCCTGAGGACGGGGGCAGAGAGGGTTTGTCGCTCCCTCATCACCCTTCTGGCATGCTCTGGGGGCTTGGATCGCAGAGGTGACCAGGACTGGGTGGGAAACAGGGTGTTTAGCTGGTGGGAAGGAGCATTTTGGAGAGGGTAGTCATGAGCATGAGGAATTTTGGTGAACCAAACAGCACCGATCCAAAGTTGTGATTGAAGTGAAATGATTTGATGTGTCAAAACCCTGTTCTTCATTTTGAGTTGGTGTTTTGAAATGAAAAGTGTTGTTTTGTCTCCAAATATCGACGTGAAATGAAATTTTTCACTTATTCTCCCAATCAGGAAGACAAGGGGGAAAAAAAAATCATTAAAATTGATGTTTTACCGCAGCAAGGCTTTTATTCAGAGGAAACCATCTTTTCTAATGCGAAAACGTGTTGTAGAAATGCTCATTTCTGATAAGAAATGTGGTCCAGGCTGACCAGAGCTGGGCTGACGACAGTGGCACAGGGATGAAAGCATCCCAGCCCAGTCCCTGCTGGGTCCTACATGGCCAAGCATGGCCAGAAATACGCCTTCAGATGTCTCAAGAGGAAAGGGAATATTTCAGGCTGTGTCTGGAGTGGGGCAGACACAAGTTTCTGCTATTTGTTTCCCTGTCTGAAATCCAGCCCCCCAAAACCAGGCAGGTTTACTGCCAGCGGAGCTTGGGGTTGTGGCTTTATTTGCTTTCTGTGCAGTGCCTGAAGCATGTGTTGCAGCGTCTTGGGTGGGAATTGAGCTGCTTGTTAGCTGAAATTGAAAATTATAATTTGTGTGTGTGTGTTAATTTGTGTGTGTGTGTTTGGGAGAGAAAGAGAGTTTGTTTACGAGAGGGAAGTGTGTGTATGTGCTTGCACATGTATGGGAGAGAGTCTTTGTATGGAAGGGGGCGGGGGGGGGGGGGGGGGGGGGAGAGAGAGAGTGTGTGTGTGTGTGTGTGTGTACATGCACACATGGATGCCCTGAGACTCTGTTAACCCAATGCTGAGATACTACAAACCAGATAATACTTCTGGAGGGGACAGAGACTGATCACCAAAGAGGAAGCTCGGTAGTATGGAGAGAGCAAATCCAGCTGCTTTTTGACCCTTTTTCATCCTTTCCTCTTGGGGCATGAGGGCGAATCCAGGGTCTTGTGCAGCCCAGCCACCTTCTTGTCGCTCTCCCCTCATGCCCATCTCCCAGCTTTGCTCTATCCTCGCAGGTCCAGGCGAATGTGGAGAAGTCCTTGACCCTCTTTGGGCAGCTTCTGAACAAGAAGCACTTCTTGCTGACCTTCATCCGCACTCTGGAGGCTCAGCGGAGTTTCTCCATGCGGGACCGTGGCAACGTGGCCTCCCTCATCATGACGGCGCTGCAGGGTGAGATGGAGTACGCCACGGGTGTGCTCAAGCAGCTCCTTTCCGACCTCATTGAGAAGAACCTGGAGAGTAAGAACCACCCCAAGCTGCTCTTGCGGAGGTGAGTGTCCCTCTGAGAGGTCAGAGCTGTGAGACAGTGCCCAGTCTTTTCTGAGCATGTGTGTTTTAGGAGATACCATCAGTGATGGCTTTGATGTTGGCTTTGGCAACGTCTGCACTGGGTCTGTGGTGAAGCGTTTCCTTGACTGTGTGAGAGAGGGTTGTGGGACCACCTGAACCCAGCCAGCTCAGGAGCTGCCCATGAGAAGTCCTCGCTCTGGTTTGGCCCGTGCAGGTTCACGTTGTCTGGGAAGGAGGGAGCAAGATGCTCAGCAGCTGCTGGCTGCGTAGGCTGTTGCAAGGAGGATGCACACTGGTGTCAGGCGCTGTCACGTGTCGCTGCAGTGATGCTCCCACCTGTCTTCCCTGGCTTGCCTACCTTGCCGGGCAGGTGGGGGTTTTCCTGGGAAAGCCAAGCAGATCTTCACGAGCTGGGAGTCTCACTGGGGCCAGGGGCAAGCGTGAGCAGGAGGCAGCCTGCCAAGCCCTGCCACGAGTCTGCCTGGCCCATCAATATTTAATGATAGCTCTGAGCTCTCCTCCATCACGGGCTGATGAATATTGAAAGATATACCAAGTGACGAGCAAAAACAATTAATAAGCTCCACCAACCTAGCTCGAGGCCCTCCGTGCCGTCCTCTCCCTTCATACGCCGTGCTGTGCCATGCCTCCCCATCTCCACCTCCACCAGCCTGGTGCCACCAGCCCCCGGCAGAGATGCAGGGACGGCTGAGGGCCATGGGGCTGGCATGTCACCAGAAAGGCTTTAAAAAACCAGCATCTTTCAGACATCAACCAATGTTCGTGGCACAGCCAGACCAGACAAAGCCTGTGGGGCTTTGTGTGCCTGGCCCTGGGGAGGTGTCTGGAGCAGACACATAGACTCATGAAGGTTGGAGAAGACCTCTAAGATCATCAAGTCCCAGTTACATCCCTGCTGCCTTCCCTCAGCTGGTCTCTTTAGGCATATTGTTTTCTTGCTCTCTCCGCTTCATTTATCACTTTACAAGGGCGCTCTTAATTTCTCAAAGCACCTCATTAGCAATGTGCCAGAGAGGGGGTGCGGTGCAGACCCGTGGCTGGCCGGAAGAGGGGTGGGTTGTGGAGGTTCCAACCCCTGTTTCTCCATCCCTGTTCCCCAAGTGCATCCTTGGGCTCTTCCCTTCTCACTGTCCCTCCGTGACACCAGGCTTCACTGAAACATTTAAACTGGATTTCTAGCTCCTGGGTCTCTTGGAGCATCAGGAAGCCGCTTCCATTGGAGCAGAACTCCAGAATGAAGCAAATCAATAAAATATAAATAAAAGGCAGTGTGGGGAGGCCAGCAGCTGCAGTGGCCAAGCCGTGGGAGTGGCACGGGGGCAGAGCCCAGCCCGCACCGGCACAGCGAGAGCCAGCAGCCCAAGGACTGTTGGTCCCCAGCTGCGGAGTTTGCGGGTCCATCGCAGGTGGAGCTGTGGAAGCCTTAGGACAGGGACGAGGTCCCCTGGCTGGTACTTTGCTTGTGCCTCCATGAATGATATTTAAGGAGACTTTGTTCTTCTTGCAGCTGTGGCACGGAGTGAGCGGTGCTGAGGGTTGTGCTTCTCCATCCTCTTGATTAGCCCCGCCGCTGGGCGCGAGAGTGTGCTTACTGCCCAGGGCAACTGGATTAACATTGATCTAACTGGGAAGAGCTGTTGTTTATTTATTTAGTTATTGGACAATCCTCCCATTGTTGTGGCATCTGGCTCTATCGCAGATAAAGACAAACATCTGCCAGAGCCTGGGTGATGGCACTTCAGATCAGTGTTACAGGCTTGTCTGTGGAGGACCTCGTCTGAGGGTAGGGAGGGTATATCTGCTGAATAGCTTCAGTCCACCCTCTCCTTGGCTTTCTCTCTTTTTTCATCCCCTTGATAGATTAATCTTTCTCAGCAGGACGCAGGAAGGCTTCCCTCCTCTGGAAGCTCAGGTGTTACTATCCCCTAATGGTTTAAGGAGACCTGTGCTGTTCCAGGGAGGGCAAAAAGGGCTAAGCCCCATTAGCACAAGAGAAAGCCTCGTATGGGACCATACGACCCTGAGTCAGCTTGAATAAACTCTGGGAAAGTGGATTTCTTACCCCAGCCATCTGGCCATCCGGCACTGCTCCTGGCCCATCTGCTGGGCATGGCATTGCTGTTGGGCAGTGCATGGCGTCGGGCAGTGGGACTCCTCCTGGTGGCTCTGATGTTCAGGGTCCTTCTGGGGTTTGTCTCTTGAGTCAACCTGTTTGTGTCTCTCCCCCTGGTGCAACAGGAATGCAGCCACGTTCGTGAGTTATTAGTATTGCTTGTGCTTTCAGGAGCATCTGCATTTGCAAGTGGCTGATCCGATTAATGGGTGGATAAGCTGAAGAAGCATACTGGAGAGTTTCAGGAGGCTGGCTGGCATTTTTGCTTTAAAGGGAGTAAAAGCCATTTTAAAAACAATGTGTCACCCTCAGCTCCCCCCATGCCCAGCTGTCCCCCTCCTCTGCTGGTGCGGCATGTCGCAGCTGCAGTACCACCACCCCAGGGTCTCCATGTCCTGTTTGGGCCCACCACGTCTCACACTCATCCTGGCTGACTCTGCTCTCCCTCTCGCACACGCTGTGCGGTGTGACAGTCCCAGGCAGACAGGCAATTCCCCCGGACCTGCCCTCCCATGCTACTTTGGAGCGTGATGCTGTCTGGATTTGAACCATGCTTTAGGGAACAAGGGGCAATATATAGGTTTTCTCAAGGCAGTTTTGGCTGCTTCCTTCAACTGCATCTCCAAAAACTGAGAGGCATGGCTCCATTTTTAAGCTCCTTTTTTGGAGCAGGTGATTGCAGCATCGTTCATTGTAAACTGCTACAGCACCACATCACTCCAAGGAGACACACAGAGACCTGGGATTTTCACCATGCAGGCAGGGGAGAGGCTTTAAGGGTTAAATCCCAAGCCTGGCACAGTTTCTGCACAGTGCTACAAAGGTATGTGGAGAGCAGCCTGAGCTTCCAGCCCCTGCTCTTATTCCTCCCTCCTTTAATCCCCTTGTTTTCGGCTGAATTGGTACCGGAGAAAAGTTTGATCAAAAGTCTCCAGAGCTAAATCCAGTGGTGGCTTTAAGCAAGGCATGTGCCAGTGGACCGGTGCCCTCTCTGCACTGCAGAGCTCTGCATCCCTGCCTGAGAGCCACCCAGATCCAGGCCCAAAGGCAGGGGCACGGAGGGAAGCCAGGCTGCCCTCTTAAAGCTTGTCGTTACCACTGCTGAGTGCCAAGAACCAGGTGTCCTCTCCTCCAGCAGTTCTTCTGGACAGACCTTGCACAGGCTGCTGGGGAAAACTCTCTTTATCCCTCCAGTATTGGTGACTGTCCTCTCACTCTACTGTGAGTCCTGGGCTTTGAGGCTGTAGAGATCAAGGGCTACTTTGAGTGTTGCTGGGATCTCCTCTGTCACCCAGTAGTGGTGGGCCTGTGCCAGGGCAGTAGTGCTGTTGAGTGCGTTGCAGGAGCAGAAATCAGAGCAGCAGCTCCCAGGTGGGGAGAGGAGCTTCCAGCTAGATCAGGCACGCGGTGACCTGGGAGGAGGTGCTTCTGTTGTGGGAATGTGGGTTGAGATCTGACCTTGCCTTGCAACCTCAGCTCTTCCCTCCTGGTTGTGCTTTAACTGGGGAGCTTGAGAGAGGTTTGGTGACATTTTACCTGGCTTAGGTGTCTCATACAATCCTCCCATGGAGGGAGCTGCCTGGTTCTAATGGGACGTGATGCAGGAAACAAACTTCATTTAAGTAGAAGGTACCGGGGAGAGGTAGAAAGTTGGTCATACCCTGGGCGAGACTCCCCATGGGACGAGGTTGTGCTCGGCTTGCTCTGGATCTCCAAATACACCGGAGACCAATTTGCTTCTCCCTCCTGCGGGGCTGCTGTGGCTCAGCCTTGCAGATGGGCAGGCTTTTCACTAGAGCTTTTGCTGTCTGCTTGTGCCCCTTTCCTTTGAGGCTCCTGCCTTTCCAGATGTGACCTTTTAAAGCCAAAACCAATATAACCACAGTCCAAGGCTGAGGTGGCAACGGGTGAGATCAGAGATCTTTAATATCATCTCCTGACAACTTTGCTCTCTGCCTTCCCTACAGAACGGAGTCGGTGGCAGAGAAGATGCTGACGAATTGGTTCACGTTTCTACTGTACAAGTTTCTGAAGGTGAGTTTGGGAAGGGGTGGCTTCTGATGGTGAGTGTGGGTGGGGAGGTGGTTCTTGCCTCACCAGGACAGGCAGCGTGATACCCAGAGCCTGGGCTGACGTGCTCCTTAGCGTCACTGCTCCCTCCTGGACCAGAGATTGCTTCCCAGCTCTCCATTCCCATCCTGTGCTTCTGATATGTCATCAGTGATTCTGGGTCTCCTTTTGGGGAAAGAGCTGAGATTGGGAAATGAAATCCAGACCAGATTTGCTTAATGCATAGTGCATTTGAGATCTTCATAAAAATGGTGCCTGGAGAAAGGATAAATCTGAAGCAACTCAGCTCAGTCTTGAATCCCTTCAGAGTGGCCCCCATTCCTCCCTCCTTGCCTCTGCTTGTGTAACTCAGGAGGCAAAAGCCCCGGGAGCTGGTCCTTCTGTAGACCTCACTGTGCTTGGAGGATATTTCTGCCTGTTTGAGTTGTACTTTGATGTGCTGCACTCTTCATGTAATGCTGCTGCTTTTCCTTCATCTCTTTGACACTGAGGCTCCTTTGTAAGGGAATCGTTTCCTCCAGGCATCTCTGCTTCTGCTGCTGCTTCCCCTCCAAAAGGTGCCCTGGTGGGGATGGGTGCCCCATGGGGTTTCTTGGCAGCTGGGGATGCAGCTCTTTCCACAGCGTCTGCACGAGGGTGCAGTTGATGTTGGACCTTCTTGTGCCCCTGCCTGCATTGGCGAGCCCATTAGCTTGAATTTGCCTTTTTCCCAATTTCACTGGGGGTAGCACAAGAGGATGCCAAACCATAAGGACTGCTTTTACCACTGCTTCACCCAACCCATACTGAGAACATTTATCCCATCAGCACCAGTGCTTCCACCTGCTAGAGCTGCACCAGCAGCCCTGTGGGTTACACAGCTGCAGCTCCAACTCATGGACCGTTGGCTCGGTCTTGCTGCTGCTTCGGGATGACACCAGTTGGGTGAACGCATCTCTGGTCCCACTGTGGGTTTGTCAGTCAGCAGAGCCGTTTCTTGGGATCCTGCCTGGCGTCAGCACAGCGAGGCGGGGTGGCACGCAGCCGTTTTTGTGGGATTTCATCCCTCATTAAGATAAAGAGGGTTTGAACCATTTCCAGCCAAGAGATGAGAGCAAGCAGGAGTCTGTGCAGAGCTCAAGTGATCGTCAACGAGAGGTGATTTATAATATCACTTACATGCACTTGGCTTTTTGCCTCTGTCGAGGGATAGCCTGTATCTATAAAAATCTAGCTGTAGCATGCAGCGGAGATTGTTTTCCAGGGGTGAGAGAGGAGAAAAGCTGTGCCGGTCGCAGGGAAGTGTCAGACCTCCTACCGCCTCTTCGTTCTGGGGCTTTGCTCAGCAGGGCCACCCTCCGCCCCTGCAGCAGTGTGCCCGGTGGGATCAGGTAGGACACCAGCAGATGGCTCTCTGGGCTCTGTGGGGTTGGTGGGACAGGCAGGAGTAGCTCTCGCTGTGGATAAACTCCCTCAGGGCTCTGTGAAGTGGACAAGGTTGTGCTTTGGCCGAGCGAAGCGCAGTGCACAGCCTTCGAATGCCCACGGCGGCATTTGGGGACGTTGCATTCATGTGCGTGACTTGACACCCTTGTCCTGTCCCTGGCTGGACTGGGCCACATGGGCAGGTGACAGGGGCATGTTCACCTTCTTCAGAAGCTGCTTTGGATCAGCTCATGTGCCACTACTGTCCTGCATCTGTCCTTGTACAGCCCTGTCCCTCTTGGGAGAGGCTTCCGGGCACATCGCCAGTGTGGGACAGGTCTGAGGATAAGAAGTAGCAGGAGAGAGAGACGTGAGGAGGGGACCAGGGCAATGCCTTTTTATAAAGTCCTTGGCTGTGCCATGGCTTTGGCGGGGGAAAACGCCTCCAGTCTCTGGATGGTAGCAGGGGGAGAGAGAAGTCTGGTCTAGATGTGCCACTACAGGAGGAATGTATGCGGAGGGCCTGGATAAACCCGCTGGCTGTGAGGTTTGTTATGCTAGGGATCATCTCCCCAGGGAAGTGGTTGAAACTCCATCGCTTGGGTCACTTGAGTTAGACTGGAAGAGACTTTAGGATGTGCTCATGGCCTCTCCTGGGTTGGTCCCACCAAGGGAGACCCATGGAGCTGTTTCCACCTGTCTCCCGGCAGTGAGGATCACAGGTGGCATTGAAAGCAGGAGACACTCGTGGAGTAGATGGAGAGGCTTCACAGCAGACAGTTTGCCAGCAGGGAAACTGCACCGAACCGCGGTAATTGCACATGTAAATGAGGCAGGCGGTCTTGTGCCCAGCTGCCAGATCGGCTCTCAGCAAACCCGCCTGGAGCGGGGCCGGGCACTCGGCATCGCCTTGCCCTGGTGTGCTGGGGCGAGGGACAGGGACAGGACAGCCCCTCTGCCCAGGGCCAGCAGCGTGGGGAGTCAGTGAGGGCTGGCGCTTTCCCAGGCACCCTGTAGTAGCATTTATCAGACTCTTAATGAGACACCCCGGGGAAAAGGAGAGGGATAAATCGAGACAAGTGCTGAAAAATGCATGATATTAGGTGCCTGATGAGCTAGATCTAGTCAATAAGACAGTTTGAGCATTAGCTGGCTCGCCTCAGCCTGCTCCCAATGTACCGGCGCTGCATGCACGGGGCGATTGGAGCCACCCTC
>NW_010562198.1:35163-41661 GCF_000687285.1 Phaethon lepturus | reverse complement strand
TCCGCGGGGGACAGGGACGGCCCTCGCTTCTCCCGGCGTGGGGGTGGCGAGGGAGCGCGGGCTGCGGGCAGGGAGGGTGCCGGTGCTGGGGTCGGGAGGAGGGTGGTCAGCCGTGGAGGAAGGAGCCGGCCCTGTGCAGAGGGGAGGGGGAGCAGTGGAAGAAGGAGAGAGGTGGAGAGAGGCCCCATACCGATGCTTGAGTGATGCTTGGCAAAGATAGGGGCTGGATTCAGCCCAGAGTCTTGGGAATTCCTCCTCCCTTACCGTGTTTTGTGTTTTGCTGCTTGCTTCCACTTACTCCTCTGCCTTTGAGCCAAAAGTATGTATAAATGCGTGGTTTTTGTTACTCTAAGCAAGGGGGTAGCGTTTAAGGAAATTTTGCTCAAGACTCTTGTTGTTGAGAAGACCTTGTGCAGTCAGGCTTCAGTCTCCCAGTTGCACCAAATGCAATCACTTTCTGACTGATTAAATATCTTACCCGCAGAATGGGTTATTAAATTTACAAGCTCTAATGTACTGTCTCCTATCTTGTTGCTGATAGCTGAAGGTGGCTGTGGAAAGTTTTAATACATTGTCCCTTCTGTTTCCCTGATAGATGTTTCTGCAAAAATGGGTAACGTGATGAGATCGGCGTCAGCCACGTTTCATACGCAGAAGCCGCGCTGCAGACGCGGGCTGAACCCTTGGCGAAGCTGCTCATTAACTTCCCACGTACTTAGTGGTGGGCATACAGACCTGGCAGATATGTCATTAGTGCGCTTAACGGCTAAAACTACCACTTGCAAGATCCACCACTATCACTGGCAAGATGTTTGCGTGTCTAGCTTGGCTAGTTTTATATTCTGTTAGAATATAAAGGTTGTCTCTTTTAACTAAAGGCTCCATGGAAGTAATAGGGAACTTGTATTTTATTTTCTGTTTGATTGAATCCTGAATTCAGTGCTGAAAGCAAGCGATAAATTCGTATTAAAAACTCCAACTCTTTCCATCAAGGAAATTTGATTATAACTAAACCCCAAATATTTTCTTTTTGTAATATCTATCTGATTGGCTTTTAATGTTAAAAAAATCAAACATTCTTTTTGAAGACTGTTGATGTAAAAAGAAAAAGTTGTGAACTTTTGAAAGTATTTTTACTCACTTTCACAGTTTGATTACTGGAAAGGGAAAGTGCTATGTGCAGCTTCAATTAGGGGATGTCACCTTGGGGTTACCTATATATCGGGGAGTTAACACCTGATGGGGTTGATCCTAGTGTTGTTGAAGACAGCAGCAAAACCCTTCCAGAATGTGCCAGATTTTGTAGTCACGGCCGGTGACATTTGCTTTGATTGCTGGTTTACTGGGAACCAAGGCCTCCCTTCCCAAAAGCAGGAGAGAAGGTTGTGAGGGGTGGTTTGGTCCGCTGAATTTGAGTTTATTCCCTCTCCCGCGCAGTAATGCCCACAAGTCCACGGCAGCGTGTAGTTTCCCTGAATCTTTTCCCCTGAGAGGAGCTCTGTCATTTTTATTACGCTTCTGCTCGGGCAAACGTGGCAGAGGTTTGTAGGGCACCAAGCTGCTTAAAACCAAATGTGTGCCAGGGGAGTCCCCGAGCAGCAGCTGGCGATGCCGTACCTTCATCTCCTCGCTCGGCTTGGGGAAGCTGATCGTTCACTTCTGCCACGAGTCCCACCGTACCTGTGCACCATCCTCCCACGAGTGCTTTGCTCACAGGCTGAGCGGAGGGTGAGAGCAGGCGTGGTGGGGAGGTCGAATGACCCATTGCGCTGGAGGCATGTGCTCTGAGGATGGTGGAGTCCTGCTCCCGGGCCGGTGATGTCCAGCAGTGGCGGTGGTCCTGTGAAGCTAGGACACCCAGCTCCAGTGCTGGGGACCAGGACTAGAGCAAGCCTTGCTTCTGCTTCTTACATTTGCAGTTAAAATACAAAATAACAGCAAAACCAACTTCCTCAAATCAGACCAAAGCGTTAAGGTTTAATTTCTGCAGGTCTACTTGGTTTTAAGGCACTTGCTTCGGTTACCTGTTTTGGAGGGTTTATGACTTACCCATTTTCTTTATTTGGGTTAGAAGAGTGATTGAAGCAAATCCTTGCCTTATAAGATATGGAAGTTCAAATCTAGGTCATATTTAAAAGGGTTTATAATGAACTTTGTTAAAAATGTCTCCGGATTTCCTCTGGTGTATTCAAGTGCATATTTTAAAAGCTGCTGATGTAAAGCCCAGCTTATATAAGCTTATACATTGAGAACTTAAAAGATTTTTTTTCAATGTGAATTTGGGCCAGCTCTAAAAGTGAGATTATACTGTGGGTCTTCAGGAGGTGGAGATACACCAAAAATGTGTCCTTCTGTATCCACTTCATTCTTGCAGATGTCTTTGTAGGCCAGAAGTCCTGTCGATTAAACAACTCCCAATGAGTACATCAGTGCAACGTTACTACATGGTGTATATAGACTGTCTGTCCATCCCGAGACACTGGGAGTTTTCACATAAAGTTTCCTAGACACGTTACTCAGAGAAACTCAACACTATTTCCACTTTGAAATGTTTTTTTAAAATGTGGTTTAACTCAAAGGGAAGGAGTGAATTCCTGTAGCTGGGCTTTATCTCCAATTTTGCATTCCTCGTTCAGTCGAGTGTAGCTGTTCCAGACAATGCATACCTTGTTAGCCAGTTGTTAGGCACTTGTCAGAAGTGATGGAGCAGAGCATCACCATTGCCTTACCTGATTTCTCACTGGACTCTTCTGTGAGGCTGCCCCTGCTCTGAAACAGTGATGTCTATATTAAATATTGAGAAATAACTGTAGTGCGCTCTGAGAAGTCTGTTGAAATAGAGAACTACAAAACTTGGAAGAGTTCATTGTGTAAAAGTGCGTGTATATGTGTAGGTTGTCTCTGCCTTGCCAAGGTTGGTGGGGACTGTCAGTGCCTTACGTGACGGTGTTGGGAGCTGTGAGCCCCAGTCCCTGTGGCAGGTCAACTGAATGGCAAGCAATTAATTGTGCTGTATTGCGCAATATCTTGTGGGAACTTAAATTTGTCAAGTGAAAAGCTTTAAGGCCAGTGGCTTGGGAGGATTGCTCTAACTATGCACTTAACCCATTTCCTTTTAATTTTGGTGATTTTTTCGTATTTTTTTAGACTAAGCCTAATACTCATGATGTCTTACTGAACAATTGTTCCACAGTTATTTTATGGGTATCAAAGACTGCAGAAGGAGTATGGTGGTTAGTACTGAAATAGTGAAACAATTGGGTGCCTTGCACCTCATCTAGAAATAATTGGCTCATTAATCTTAACCACATCAACTCCATCACATGAGGGTCAAACATAGTTTAATTCTAATAGGTGGGAATGTGTCAGTTTACACTCCAGTTCTGATAGTTTCCTGCACTTTGTGGAAAATTTGCTAATATTTTTACAAAGAAATTAGGAAGAAGGAGAGTAGGAGATACCAAATAAGCTATAATACATATACGGAGACAAAAAAGAAGCTGTGCAGCAGAATTTAAGCCTTTATGAATGGGATTTTGAGGAATAGTAAAGAGAGACATGAAACGAGAACAAAGAGAGACGGATGTGGGCTGTTTTTCCTCATTTGCTTTTGCCCTACGCTGCTGGTTGTCTGCGGGTCAGTTTATTCTCCTGTTGGAAATGATTATTCACTTGCATACTTCACTGTAATCTACTCTTTGAGTCGGGTGGTTAACGCTGTCTTAGTACAAAATACTTTCTAAGCTTGAATTTGTTTCCTTCTGCCAAATCTGCATATTACAAAACACCACTTTGTAATGTTGCTGTGGCAATGCTGTATTGTAATTTGAATAATGTGATTCCTCTTTTCTAACCATTGGCAAATAGCATTTAGGGTCTGGTAAATAATGGATGGAAATAACAGTCAAAAAGGTCAATGTTAAATAGCCATTGCTAAGCAGATGGTCATCAGAAATCATTCAGCTTCTCTTTTACAGACAGCACACACAGAAGTATCTATGCTTCTGCCTAATCAACTTTTACGAGAGCTCCTTGAAGTTGTTGGGCAGTGTCTTAGCACTGCTGGCAAGTATGGAGGCCAGAAGATGGTGGATCCGTGTGTTGTCAGCCCTGAAATGTGTATCTGAGCGTCGTGGATTCTGGATTCCTTGCCTGCAGGCTGCTGTTCTCGAACCCATGTAAAAACAAGAGACTTTTGCTGAGGGGAAAGTTTTCTGCTGTGGGCTGAGAGGGGAGGAAAGTACAGCCTTCCTCCAGGCCCTCCTCCGTGTCCATCCTGGAGCGGAGATGCTGCGTGTGGCTGAGCTGAGGAGTGGATGTTGCTGAGGACTGCGAAGCTGCGTAACACCTCATAAGTCAGAGGTAACACGCACCGAAAACGGTACCACAGCCACCGGTGGTGCGTTATGCCCATCTCTTGCAAAAACGGGCAGTAAGCCCCTCGGGCTGAGTTTCCGACTGTCTGTTACAAATACTTTCCTGCACTCCTGCAAAAGCAAAGGCTGTTTGAGAGCTCTAAAGGAGTAACTTGCTGCAGATGGAGTCTCCTCAAAAGGTGCTTCCCAGGCTCTGGTATGCAAACTGCTCCTGTCCATGACTGTGCAAGCAGCTGGTGCTTAGGTCTGTATTAAATATAGGTTTTTGTTTCCCTCCCCCTGCCCAGTTTAAAGAGTTTGGAGAAAGTATATGAGCCATGACAGGGAAAGGAGTGGTGACTGGTAGAGTTGTACTTCAGAAAGACACCGCCAAAAATAGGAGAGCATAGGGGTACCAAGTTCTTGTTATTGTTGTCCATATAGGATGTGGCAGGATTGTCATGAAAGTGCCCGGAATGGCAAAAGGAAAAGACTTAAACATTTTATACTGCCTCAGATGCTCAGTGACGCTGCAGAGGCTGTCAGTGCTCCTGCAGATGTGAGAAATACAGGTCATGTAATGCCAAGAGCCCTATTAATGATACCGGAGATGCCAGTACCCTTAGGCAAACCAGTTGTGAAAAGGCTGGGAAAGCTTTGTGCTTTGTTTTGTACTATTCCACTCATTTCCCTGAGACAGCTTGCTTTGGTTATACAGTAGCTAAACAGGGGGTTGTCTGGAAAAAATAAGCATCTGATCTCTAGATTGTGTGGCCAACACAGTAACCTCTAAAAGTAAGCCACAGTTTTAGAGATGAGCTTAAGGACTTCGTAGAGAAGTGTAAGTTGGGATGTGTCATTGGTGGTCACCATTATTTTTAACCCAAAGAACTAATGAAAAAAGTGTCAAAATAAAAAAACGCGAACTGAGAAAGCTTCAGAATCGGGCTCTGTTTAGTAATGGTAACCTGCAGAGAGATGCCAGTGTGACAGGGGTTGTCAGCTGCTGGCGTTTTGCTCGAGAGAAAACCAAAAGACAAACGCTTATGCTGTCTGATGCTGCTGTTGGATTCACTGGGGACTACAGATGTACAGAGACAGGGCGAAACAATGAGAAAATCAGTGTGATTTGGGGTTCCAGAAGTTGCCGCCACTTTATGAAAACGATGCTGTATGTCTCGCACGAGAAAGAGGTAACTTCAAGGTCACAGGAGATTGCTGCTCCGTGCTGCGGAGTAATAGGTGATAACACACGTGGATTGCAGTAGCGCAGGTGATGGCTCTTGTTTCGTAAGCTCTCCGCAGCCCCGGTAGCTTGAGGTGCAAGGTGTTCAGGTTTCAGGACATTCAGCACAGCCTGGACGAATGGATTTGTTTCCCAGTGATGCTGATATTTGCGTCCATCCCAGGAGCAGCCCGAGTCACCTCGAGGACTAACTGATTATTGTTGGCAAATGTAGTTCATAGCTTGGCTGTGTCCGTTTGGATGGTCTGTATTGCTTAGTTACGGAAAGGAGGGCAGGTTAAGGACACGGCCCGTCAGGGCTTTCTCAGAACGTCTGGGAGGTGTCACAGATGGGGCACGGGATAAGTCAGGACTTCTGCAAGAATGTGAAGCACCGAATAATCACTGAAAGCTGCTGAATCTTGCTTCAGATTTGTCTTGTGGTTCCTTGCTCTCAAATGCAGAAAATACACTGCCGGAAACACTGATATCAAGTGAATCATCTGTGGTGTTATGTAGCAAATAATGTTTTTTAGTAGCTAAAACAAGCTATATGCTGTGAGTCTAGTAAAACATATGTGTGTCGAAGATGATACATGATTGCTGTTAAACTTTATAAATCTTTCATAGTGTAGTAAATGGGCTAAAACCAGCTAGGCTGGAAGGAGTGTGCAAATTAAAAATAAAATGGAAATTGAGAAGGCTGTAAGGGAAAGGAGAGAGACCTGTACGCACGAGAGTACGCGAGAAGAGGATGTTCCTCGTGTTATGTTGGCATTCGTGTAATCCAGCTGTGAGAATGGGGGAGAGGAGGAACGACTAATGGCGCAGCTGCCTCGGCAGCCGGCTCAGGAAGGGACGAGGAGAGCCTTTCTGTGAGATGAGAGAGGCGGTGGGGACAAGACAAAACCGTTCCGA
>NW_010562198.1:20149-35132 GCF_000687285.1 Phaethon lepturus | reverse complement strand
CTCCGAGCCGCCCCCGGCCCAGAAAGAGCGTTAGCTGCCCAGCCTCTGATGCTACCCAGTGTCCTGGTCTCCCGCTCAGACGTGGCATGTGACAAGATGGTGGTGGGAAGGGGTGGGTTCGGTAGTGTAACGCCACAGAGCAGAAGCGCTGCTGGATTCATCTTCGCAGCTGGTAGCTCGGGGATGCTGTGGAAGGACTCAGCAGCTAAAGATGGACTGAAATTTCAGGTGCACTTTGGTGTTTTTCCTTTGGGACATGTTTCCAGTCTGGCCATGAAACACGTAACCTTTGCTGGCATCAGCCTGAGACTTTGTTCCCTGCCAGAGGCTGCCGATGCGTGGAGTGGCGCCGGGCCGATCCCGCAGCACGGGATGTCTCATCGTGCGGGTGGTGCTGGGGCTGGTTCCTCGCAGAGAACTGCATCTCACACCGCGGTTATGGGCTCTCATAAGTTGGAACATCTTTTCTACCAACTGATGGATGAGGCTGAAGGATGCCTGCTCTGGCTGAGGTGGGCCAGCACCCTTCCAACGGGTGGGTGGTGGGAAGGTGGCCGGTGACTTAGCCATCCGTGTCAAGAGTGACTATGGAAAGAGGTCCTAATTTTTTCTGTGCATGTCACTTGCAAGTTGAACAAGCTGCAGCGCTCATAGACTTTGAGAGGTGTGGAGGTGCCCATCAGCTGCTGGAGGCTCTTGGAAGGTATAGTAGAGTTATCTATAGTATCTTGGAAGATAGCGTAGTTCTCAGCTGATGTAGTCAAATGGTGAGATTTTTCATCCCCAGAGGAGCATAATCTGCGGTTAGGGGAGGCAGATAAAGTGTAGTGTGCTCTGGCATGGTGCCTGTGACCATGTGGCTGATGGCTGTTCATAAGATGGGAACTCATCTAGGACTGTCAGTACTGGCATTTAACTGGGCAGGAACCTTAATCCAACATAAATTGTTATGAGGCTTTCAATTCCCACAAATTAAGGCTTCAGCAGTAAGTTTCTTTCAAAAGACAGGAAGATTTCCTAGCAGTACAGTCTGTGATGTATTATTTGTCTACCCTTACGATTCAATTTTCTGCGTGCAGCTTAACTGCTGTGAGGAGGAAGGAGAAGCGATTTTGCGAGCCCGCCCAGGAGAGCCGCTGCAGGGCGGGTTGCTGGCGTGGGCGCTCCAGGCGTGCCGGTCTGGGGCTGGCGGCGGGGAAACCTGGGGTCCCCTCGGGCTGGAGCTCCGGCCTGGGCGGGCAGCAGGATCGGTGTGGTCCCGTTCGCTTGCTGCTGCCTCCCTGCAGTACCCGGTTTGTTTGACCGTTTCTCTCTCGTACTTCAGCTGGAGCAAGAGATGAAGAAGTGGACACTACTTCGAACCGTCTGAGCTCATCCGGCTCTGTGGGGCACCGAAGCCCTGGCCTCTGCTGCAGGGCCTCCACGCGCAGGGGTTCGCGCTGCGGTAGTCCCGCGTTTCGATTTGGCTGTTGTCATATAAAAGCGTCCGGCGATTCCCCCGCTCCCCCAGTGGTACTCCTTAAAGCAGTAAGGTGTGTTGAGGTGCTTTTAATTTTCTGTTGGGTTTCTGAGCCCCTTAAGGATGCATTCAAGATGATGTTTGCAGATCTTATGTTGCAACCATGAAAGATGGAAAACTTCCTCTCCTGAGATGAAGGAGATTCTTGTACGATAGCGTGATGTATAGATCTGGGCCTTGAGAAAAAGCAGCAAAGTAGTGGTGGACTGTAAGAGGAATATTTATGGATTTGTTTTTTTTTTTTTCCCCTGTTATAACAAGGGTGCTCCAGCTGCGGGAGATGCTGCCTCTTGCTCGGCTGGTTGTTGGGTTGAAGCTGGAGGTGCTGCAGGACCTATGGAAGGACAAAGAGGTCAGAGGGTGTGACAAGGGGTTGGAGGTGTTGGTGGGATGATGAGGCAGCTGAGCTTGTATAGGAAACTGGTGTGAAGAGGGGTGGGCTTCTAGGGAGCATCCGTACAAATTCAGGCTTCAGTGCATCCACGGAACACCTTAATTAGGTAAAACAGTAAAGGAAATAAAAATTTGCAATTTTTTTTCTGTGAGAATTTTGTTTGAATTAATTGCTTAAAAAAAAGACCATAACTTTTAGCAAGGAGAATGTGTAGCTACTGTTTAGATTTCATTTTGATAATTTTCATAGTGCCATGTTTTACATTAGAAACCCAACTTGAGATGCATACAAGGCCACTCTTCTGTTCAAGACACTGAAACAATGAGGAGTTGTGCTAAGCCGTCAAGTGGCTTCATTTAAGTAGACAGCATATGTGAAGACGAGGTGCTTCACGTGTTGCCATTTTCTTGTGTAGATGAGGCTTGATTCATGTGTGAGCATGGGCATCTGCTGGGATTCTGAGTACAGTCAAAATGTAAACACATCTTTATGGTACGGGCTCTAGCTCGTTTCCTGCGAGGTGATTGCATGCGGTTCTAGATTAGACCCCAGTTCATTATCTCCCTTGGTTCGTGTGTGTCTGCTCATTGCTTTTTGCAGCTACAGTTCTTGGAAAAGCCTTTAGTTTCCCTGAGATTCTTAAATTATTTCAGAATCCAAAGAAAATTGCAGTTACAGATTTGGGGGGAGGTTCTGCTGGATTTTTTTTTTTTTCCTTCTTTTCACTTTGGTTCAAGATATACATGTTTTCTTTGTTGTTCTATTTCTAAGAGGCTGCAGTAGGTGGAATGTTATTAGTGAACGTGTTTAATAAGTACATTAATGAGTATATTTTGTGTATATGACTGCTCATCTGCATACATTGCATATTCTGGGACTTTATCCAGAAATAAAGTTTTCCTTCTGGAAATAAAGTAAAAAGATTTTTAACCAAGGAGTTTGTTTTAGAAGTGGGTTAAATTGCTAACAAATCTGATTGCAGTTCAGTGACGTCAGAATCAGTTCCTGTATTGTAATCCTTCATATCAAGTGGGGTGACTTCCTTTTATACAGGGTTTATCTAGTGCTCCTTGTAGTCTTTCAAAGAAAGATTTAGGGAGAGCTTTTAATTTATACTGATTTTCTTTTTTGAAGGAAATTGAAATTTTCAT
Source organism: Phaethon lepturus (assembly GCF_000687285.1). NCBI lineage: Eukaryota > Metazoa > Chordata > Aves > Phaethontiformes > Phaethontidae > Phaethon > Phaethon lepturus. The sequence continues at coordinate 32,068 of NW_010562198.1, read as the reverse complement.
CATGAAAAATTCATATATACTGCACTAATGAAGAAGCGTATGCATTGGATTTATCTAGGCATAATTTTTTTCTTCTCTGTTAACACTACCTCCCCTTTTTCCTCTTGTACAGTCTTTTTGAACTGGGTCCTTTCAGAATGGAGTCACTTCTTTACAGCAGTTTAGGCCCTTGCACAAGCTGGGTATTTTTAACATTTTTAATCTGTCTTAATATTTTTTTCATAACCTATAGCAATACATAATAGATTTTTATTAAGATACTTACAATGTCTTTTTAAATCCCCAAATAACACTTGACATGTCAGGATTATATATAAGCATAACCTTCTTTTTTGAGTGTGTCTGGAAATCACAACGAGCCTGATGGACACTTATTTTTCACAGGCTGCTGTTTTAACCCCCCTAAGGCAATCAGAAGAGAACTTGCAATAGCATATGTAATGTGAATAATTTTGGATATATTTCTTTTTCATTTCTCTGAGATGCCTTTAAAAGAGGCTGGATTCTGGACATTCTCATCACCTGCTTTCTGCAATCCCAGCCCATTTATTGTGTCCTGTAAGGGGCATCTGAAATCACTGCTCACATTTGAGAGTATTGCTAAAAAGGTTACAGTGATGTGTGTTTTTTTTTTTTTTTTCTTTTAACAGTGATTTTTTTTCAGCAGTCAGACTTGTACTGCTATACTGGAATGGAAGAGCAGAGAAGGGACAAGGTTCACTGCTTGCATACCTTTTTGTTCGTTTGTTTAGTACTTTAAGAGTCAAGTTTATGGCTTTAAATGATGGTTAACTACAAGAAGCACTTACATAAATATAAAACTTTTTTTTCCCCCCCACCTCTTGACACTTTCAAAGCAAGGTCATATCCGTATTTACGATACGTCATAGCTTAAGTAGAAGTTACAGCCTGGATGCAGATGTCTTCAGGAGGGTTATTTGGCTGTTTAATACAGGGGATTAGACCGGATGTACATAGTGACCTACTTAAAGTGTGTCAGTGTGAGTTTGCAGGAAAACAGGTATTTGTTCAGAAATTAATAAAATAGTAGTAAACAATTTCTGAAAAGATTTTGAATTTACAGAAACTTCTCTGCATGGAAATGGAAGCATGCTAAGCAGCTTCTGGTGGGTTTATTTGAAGAGATGTTAAGGTACAGAGCTGGATGAGGATACACTTAGAAAAGTGTGTATGTACAAAAGCAGAAAGAATTATACTGCTGTACTGTAACTTCATTCCTAATGAACCCGTGTTTGTAGAATAATGTTTATTTTTTAGCTCTGAGAGCAACTCCTGATTCTCCTCTGATGAGAAATGGTACGTGAGAGAAAAAAGCCGGCAGCTTGCAGGAGGGGAAAAAAGTCGGTACTTTTGACTTCTTTCCCTTTACAGGTTGTTTCGCATTAATAAACGATGAGATTTAATACAACAAGTATGTAAAGTGTGGAAAATGAACAGTGTTCTTCGTGTGTTTCAGTGTCTATACGTCATTTTGATTGCGTAAAGCATCCACTGCAATACCACTAAAACTGAAGCCGTTGTTCTTTACGAAATCGCTGATAATGTTAAGGCCCACTGTTTAGCAGTGAAGTGTGTTTGGTGTGTCTGGCATGTGTTAAGGTGCTGAGAAATAAATAAACTCTGCAGGTAAGTGAGGGGCTCTGAGGTTTCTTCCCCAGTTATGCACCTTACAGAGGGTCAGAGTCCTGCTGCCTCTAATCCAAAGTCCTTCCCTCCCCTGGAGTGCTGCCGCTGTCACGTTTTGGGGGCTTGGTGGTTCCCTGCTCCCCTCTTTCCTGGTGTGTGAGGGTGGGCTCTGCTGCTGCGCCCACCGGGCGTCACCGGCACCAGCAAGGGGCTTTCTTAAGGCACAGTGTCTCTTCTGTTGTTTTACTGAAAAAAGGGGAGTTTTTGGTAGCCTGAGGTACCACTTCAACAATTTCTAATTATTCTTTTCCTTGTTTAACCAGGCTCCGTTCTGTCCTTACTTTGGTGTGATTCCATATTACATCGACTCTCCATGGTGAGCTTCATGGCTAGGCACTTTCTTTGAATAATTGACTTTGTTTTCTTGTGGCAGGTCCCTGCTCATATTTCATCTCATATTCACCTTCTTTGTGGTTTGTGCAGTAGTTTGGGTCTCACAGCCATAGTTTGCAAGGGGGATTGTTTTGAGAAGTTGCTGGCTGAATGCAGTCCTGCTTTGATTACCTGCAAGACAACCTGGCATTAGAATAAGACTATTTTACTCAGCCTAGTTCTGATGCCAGTGCAAGTTTTGTTAGAGATGCACGGATTTCTGAGGATCATCATTCAAATATCTGATAGTAATTTGCCTAACCCAGAAATAAATGAGGAGAAAAACCTCCTTTTTTCTTTCTTTTCTTGGTGTAAGATAGTCAATATGTGTCTGTATAACGTTTCCTCATGGTTTGAGTGTTTTTTCGCAGTTGATACACCAGGTATCGATCTTGCTAGAAAGCAAGAAAAACACTTCGGAGTTGGCCATCAGTTCCTCCCTTCCCAACTATATGCTATCATCTCTTCACTCTTGGGAGATGTGACATCTGTCACCTATTCCCAGGGGGTCCAGGGACTATCAAGTGTTGAAAGTGGCAGCCACTTCAGTGGGTACTGACAACATAGATCGGAGTTTGGAGAGTCCTCACGGCTTTGGTGAGATGACCTTCTCCCAAAGCGGTCTTGGCAAAGGAGTCTACAGCTTTTCCTGTATGGTCTAGTGTAGTTATGAACCTGCCTTTTTCACTCATCCTGGCAGCTTCTTCATCTGAAGATGGGTTCTGCACTGATGTTTCAATACTGCGTTTCATCTGCTGGTGGTGTTTGCACATCACAGTGATCTGGGCAGTAAACCCTTCTTTTTGTGTGTATAGGTGCCATCTATGCCCATGGAGGCATCAGGACCAGCCACATCAGTCGTATGTGTTCTGGACCACAGGCTTGGCAATGTCTTACATCACTAACACCACTGTTAAAATACAGTGATATTCTGAAAGCAGTTTTTAAGTTCTTCCCAAATAAATTCCATAGGATCAAAAATACATGGCTTATAATAATGTCTCTATATATTTTGTATGAGATGATGCATGACTGTATCCTCCTGCTAAATGCTGCATATTGTGTAAGTGTGGCTTGTGCTTTTTCTTAATGATTATTATAAAATACAGATTTACAATTGATTTTTCGAGTCTTGGATGCTGCTGAAAACCTCTGCTAGGAATAGATTTATATAGATGATATTCACTGCTACTTCCAGTGTACGGAAATATACTGAAACACTATTTTTAGTTATTTTATATGGCAGTCAAGCTTTTTGTTCACCCTCTTGCCTGAAATTTTATTTCTTGCAATTTGGAGAGCTCTGGATTAAAATTGGAGAGTTTTGGATTAAAATAAGGAGAAAATTAGGAACAACAATCAATTTACCCTTACCTTTCACAGTCCCTTATTACAATTGCTAATTTATCGGTGGGTAGTTTTATCAGTGGGTAGGCGCCTTTCTTTTGTAATGGATATTGAGGATAATTTAAATGCAACTTTTAAGCTTAGCCAATTTACATCGTACTTTGTGAGATTAGTTGCTCATGTATAACGAAATATGTGCATTTTAGGGGTGTTCCTATAGCCCTCTTGTGTGTTTTTTTGAATGTTTGTCATAATAATTGTTGATTTCTTTAGCAAGGTGTTTACCCCTAAGTAAGTATTGCAGTTGGAAGCAGGCAAACTTTTGAAATTTGCTTGAAAGTCCTTGGTTAGAGTGGTCTTTCTCAATTCGCAATTAACATCATGTTTGTCAGAACAGATTGGGGTCCAGAAGAACTGTTTGGGTTTTATGTTCTGCTGTAAGCTGTTTCCATGCTTCTGGATTTTGGGTTCTTTGGTTTTGTTTTTTGTGTGTCCCCTGCAAATGACCTCTAATGAAACAGAAGCTGCATTTTCCTGTCTCCTATCCTACCCTTCTACCTCTGTTTTTGCTTCCTTGTTTTTTAAGACATTAACATTGCTAGCATTAGAACAGAAAACGTGAGAGGTACTAAATAAGATTACATTAAAATGGTGATTTAATTGAGCTCTTACACATGATAAGAAGATTATCTCATTTTGCTGAACTGCAGTTTACAGAGGTCCTTGGCAAGAGAATGCCAAGTTGCTTTCAACGTTCATTAACACTGAGTCCAAATTACTGCTAATTTTGTCTAGCAGGAACAAATAGAGAAGAGTAGAGCCTGTGCTTTTAAGCATATTTGTATTTGCAAATGTACATTTTCCTCTAAGTCAGGGGAAATTCTTTCCACAGGACAAGCAATTCTGTTTTTTTTCCTTTATCTTAGATGTGGAAGGATCGCACAAAACAATTGCTGCAACGACAAAATCCCAATCTCAAAAGTAGGACAGGAGACATTTTCCACTTTCTACAGACCAATCTTTTTGTATAACTCAAAGCAATTGCAGTCCTTTTAAAAAAAAGACTCATGTACTGAAGAAAAATTACATAGGAAATGGAGTTCCAACTCTAGTAGTAACCCTGCTAGTTTTACCACATGAGGAAAAAAAATAATATAGGCAAAATTATGACCCAGCTCTTGCACTGCCTCTGCCAAATATTGTCTGGTAGACCAATTTTTAAAGAAATGGCCAGGGCTTGCAATATATTTACTTCTGCCATTTAAATTATAATTTTATTTTAGATTTGTTTGTGTAATGAGATATATCAGTTTACTGCTACTGTCAAGTCCTCTATTTAGTTCAGATTCCCATCTTTCTGAAGGAAGAAAATGCTAGAGGAGGGTAAAATAGTACAAATAATGTGGAAGCCTGAGAATGGATGCAGATTTTAGTATTGAAAGTGTTTATTGTAGTAGTCCCAAATACTTTCAGCAAGCAAGAATGTGTCAGACTTGGGAAGCTATCAACAACGGAGAGTTTATTTAGTTTAAAGTACAGCTATTCCACTGCAGAAGCTGGTAATCTCTCTAAGGGTAAATCCACAAAGAGAATTTCTGCCAGCACCGGTTTCTCTTCAAGGTTGACTCAATTTTTATTTGAATGCTGAAACACACAGAAAATGAAGGCTAAAATCTGGTAAACATCCATCTATGTGTATCCTTTTACAAAAGCATTCATGCATCAGTTGACTCATTCATTAATTCACCTAATTGGAATAGTGAAGTGTTTGGGGTAAAAAATAGGCAATAAAATATATTAACCTGCAAAAGTCTGACAGGTATGTCTTGATGAGTATGAAAAATGTGGGATTTTTTCTGTGTCTTTTTAAAAAAAATAAAGTTCTAGTGTACTCTGACCACCACAAACTCCAGTGCACTAAATGCAAGCCCAGTATGGACAGTTGGAATTGAACACTTTGGGCAGCTTCCTGTTGGCTGTCGCGTTTTTAAAATACTCCTGTTAGCCCCGTCTTGACACCCTACGAGGTGTTCTCGATCCTTCCCCTGAAACAGTGTTTTATGCTCCTTGCTTGCGGCTTGCAGTTGTGCCCACTATGACTGACTACATATATATGCTTTACTTTGCTATTAATAACGAGATGCAGCTTTAAAACAAAACTAGCCAGTGGACATCACTAACTGATTTGGTAGCATTTGTTGTATAGAGCCTGTCTATTCTTTCTTTAACTATATGGAAATTAGTCCATAGTGTGTTTATCAAATTTTAAATCCTTTAACCTAATATAGTTAAATAAAAAAATCTGGATTTTTTTTTTTTTTAATGCTACAGATAATATAGTTAAATAAAAAAATCTGGATTTTTTTTTTTTAATGCTACAGATAGCTATTAAGAATGAAGTAAATAGCTTTTTTTGTAATTGCATTTTTGGGATATTTACAGGTACTTTCTGCTTGTTTCAGAGAGGAGTATGAGTAAGGCTTTAAGAGAGGATTGAAAGGAAGTGTGATGAATAGATAAAAGCAAAAGAAGTCAAAAATAGATTTAAATTGCTTTTTAATATAGACTTCAGTAATATGGTAAAAATGGGTGTAATCATGAAACCTGACTATCTTAATACATTCCTGCAATGCTATCTTAATTCTAGCATTTCTTAAATGCTGATTATTTGCAACTCTAAAATTGTTATAGTGTCCTATTTTGGATATAATGTAGCGTGTCTGTAGTTTTTCCTCTATAAGCTTTTCCAGAAAAAAAAAATAGAAAACAATAGAAGAGAAAACGCAAGAGGCATGAAAATGAGTCAGAAAATAGGAGAGAGGAGATGCAAGTGAACAGAGGGCTAGTTAGGAGAGGGAAGAAAATATTGTAGGGTGAGAAAAAGGCTGAGCAACCAAGCTGAGAAAAGGTGGCGGGTTTCATAAAATGGTATCTGTTATCTTTTGGGAGAAATCAGCTAATTTAGTATGGGAAAGAATTAGAGGCAAAGGATGGAAAGGGTTTGAGCACTGAGGGAAAAGGCAGTGAGGAGTAAATGTGCAGCAGGTGATAAAACTGAAGAGCAGTAATAGAAGGCAGAACTGAATAAAGAAGAGAATTATTTTGAAATGAGGGGACAGCTGCCTGGTTGTAGGACTTACAAGAGATGAACCACAACCTGAGATCTGATGTCAGTTGGCGTGAGCTTGGTAGACTAAACCTTCTGTTGGGAAGTAGAAGCAAAATAAAAAGGTTGATTATAATGTAGAGTATCTTGTGTGATTCATAGCTGTCTGATCCTACTTTGAGAGGAAGGTGGGACTAGAGACCACCTGAGGTAGGGACCTGCCAACCTGGATTACCCTATGAATGAGCAGACCTGATGACTGTACTCATAGGAAGGAGCAGTCAGAGCAGGTAGGCAGTCCTCAGTGCAGTGCAAATAATTATGTGATGGGAAAGGATGTCTGGCAAATGAAGCTGAACTTGAGAGAAACTAAGCCGTGAATGGGGAGGTACGGGACTGTGCAACCATGTAAATTTAAATTCACTGTGGTTCACTGACCATGTTACAGAAGCAGAGTTTAGGGAAGAAATGTATCTTCTTCTCCTCTCACGCCCATCCTCTTTTTCAGTAAATTTGCACCTTAATGATATTAAGAAGACATACGATGGAAAATTGTTTTTGAAATCGAGTTGAAAATGCCCGTTTCAGTGAATAAGATCGTTGAAACAGGGCTGCAAAACTGATGAGGACACTGCAATCGCAAGGCAAAACAGGTCCTCACCCTACATGCTGAAGTTGGTGAGAGTCAGTGTGGAGGGTCGGAGTGAGCTGAAGGAAGCTGGGTGACGGAGGAGTTGGTCAAAGTTTGCGTATCAGTGGAAACTGTGTAGAAAGAAGTATGTAGTTGGCTTCAGTACTCAGAAGAGGAGAAATGAGGGAAGTAGTGGAAGAAATTGGAAATCTCAAGAGCGGAGGCAGAGAAGTTCAACATTTCCAATGCTGTTTGGTCCATAGCAGTGAGTGTGAGAGAAGGAGAGCGAGCTCTACAGGAGACATTAGAGCCACATCCCTCAAATACTCACTGTGGCAACTGGAGGTGGAGTAAAAGATGGAGGGACTGTCAGTGGCTCTGGGTTTTTAGTGGTGGAGTAGGTGTTCCTAAAGCAACACGGTCGTAAGAGAGGATAGGTGGGAGTTAAGGGGGGGCTGTGTCTGTACGAAAGGTGTTGAAGGAAATGGAGAAGTGGAATTTGGGCACCAGTGAGGAGGTGGTCATGTCACTATGCATACAGGTAATTTTGGTACCTGTGTTCTGTGGGTCAGGGAGAGAAAAACCAGGCTGATGCTATCTGCAGGAGAACCTAGGAGATTTTGGTTTTGTGAAAGTGCTTCACCCACTTGACGTGGGTGTGAATTTAATTCTGCCTGATTCACTTTGGTAGTAGTTCTGGCCCATTTTCTGTGCTCAGGTGTTTAATTTTTTAATTCAGACCTACCACTGCTGAATGCATGAGTAGAAACTGTTGTTTTGGTAGAACCATCAAAGAGAAAATTTTCAGGAAGATGTATCCTTTCAGTGTGGGAAGGGTTGTTAATCAGGGACCCACCAGGAAAAACGATTCTGGATCCTTATGGGCTGCACCATCAGAGAAGCCAGAGAACACTTTTAAGTTACCAGTAGTGCGCTGAAGCTCTGAAATATGTAATTAACTGATAATTTTCATAGGTCATGCTCTTTCCCATAAACCAAACTCATCTGCTCTCCTGGGGGGAGACAGAACAACTGGGCTGACTTCTCATTATCTCTTCCTGTGGCGTATCCTTATTGAATTACTGCCAGGTAGAGGCAGCAGATGCTCATCAAGCCACTGCAGGACTCCTCTGTTAATTGAACTGTAATGGGGATGACAGCGGGGAAGGTCAGGATGATGGGACCAGTGATGTAATGTGAACTCTGGTAAGAACAACCTGCACGGGCAATTGACCTTGCTTAAATAATATTATACTGGGGGCTTTTATCAGTTGGTACCATTATGATTATTTTTTCATATCAATACTGCAGTAGTGTCAGGGACCCCTGTGTGAATCATATTACGTTGTGTTCAGGCCAAATCTATTTCTCACTCTGAAGAGATTAGACTTTCCAATGTGATAAAATACAGTGAGTGACTATAACCAGCTACAGGGGAAAAGAAATGGGAATGAAAAAGGTGACAATGACAAAATTTTTAAATAGATACATAGCCTTACTCAACTGGTTACTTCAACTGCTTTAAAGGAGCAAATCTTTTTTGTAGAAAAAATAGAAAGTATCATTCTTTCTATTTGCCCTTATGGCAATTTGGTATTTTTTTTTGTTGTTGTCGTCATGCACAGTTAATCTTGGGGTGAAAGCAAGTCCACTTCTAAATAAATGTGCAGGTGTTGTTAATGGTTTCTGATACGAAAAAAATGTTCCTACACCTGGTTCTGCGGCTCTCGCAAAGTGCCTGGGAATGCCTGGGTTTCAGGCGTGCGTCCTACGCCAGGTTCTGAGCCAGAGCGCGTGCCGGGTGTTTCTTCCGCTCCAGAGGAGGTGATGTGATACGATGATGTGAGCTCTCAGCTGCTGCGTGCACCTTCTGTGGAGCCACGTTCCTGTTGCTGCTGCAGGGGGGAAGTCGGGTCCCGAAGCCTTTCCCCGAAGGCCCTTGCACAGTAGCGTGAAGAAGTTTGTTACAAGCAATAGCTTGCGCATTTCTGAAAATAAATTCCACCAAAAAACCAAATACTGCTTTTCAGTACAAGCCGTGTATTACTGCACTGTGTTACCCCTGCTGTGTCGGAGTAGGTCTGTGTGGCAATTAGCAAAAGCTGGGTTCAGAGCGCAGCATCTGCACGTTGGCACCTGTGCATGTGTTCAGAAGCAGTTTTTAGAAATTCTTTATCCCAATGTCACTCTTTTTTTCTGTGTGTCAGCCTTCACTGTGTCTTTTTTTTTTTATTTGAAGTAATATAATTTTTTCTTAACCCTTTTATTACGCTGTCTGGCTGGGCCAATTGGCGACAATGGCTGGGACATCCGTTACGAAGTGGATCGAAGGAAAACGAATGAATCTGTAGTAAGGCATCACAAAATATATTTGACAAATTTATTTTGACAACTCTGTAATTATTTAAAGTATGTATTCTTACATGGGACAACATATACAGGTTTTTCTTCTGTAGGAATGGTGAAGCCTTGGTTGTAGGAGACTTCATCACAAGACTTCAGTGGTGACGTTTGATAGGAGATGAAGAGTGCTCCTCTGTAGAGCCTGCGCGTTTTTGGAGCGGTGTAGCGTTTGCATTGCGTTGTGCTCCACATTTTCTCTTTTCCTACAAGTTTGTACTTTGGTGCATTGAGGTAAACAGCTGATGACAGAGGATGCATTGGAACAAATGTTTATTTCAGCATTTTGGAAATGAATATTTTGAAATGGAGTTTATCTTGTGGGTGTGTGCGTGTCTCTTCATATTAGCTCATTTGGCTATAGGCTAGAGCTAGGTATAGATGGCAAAATAGTAATGACTATGTACAAATAGAGGTATGAATATTGTGGAAAAGAAATTATTCTTAATGGAAGTGTTAAAGCAGAAAGAAAACTTTATACATTCAAGAAATTTTGAAGTTGGCCTCTGCATATATGTGTGTACAAGAGCGGGGTTATTTTAGCCATAATCACCAATATTTAGAGATTCAAACCCAAACCCCACACACTGTCCCCAGAACTGAGTAACGAGTTAAAACTGTAACATTTTCCTGCCTGTCTGTAGTTAATTTGTTTGGTCAGATGCTTCGGTGTGTGCATGCGCTCGGTTGCTCTGGTTGTTCCATACAATTGTAGAATATAGCAATTTAAATTTGAGGTAAGCTTCAGATACGCCTGTCCTGTGGCAAGGAAGCAGATGGTCCTTCCCCTGCCAAGGAGAGCCCAAGTCTTTGCTGAGCTCATACGCTTGGTGGTACTTGATCGTATTATTTTGACCTTGTGTTTGATTGATAAACTCTGTGTGGTGGCCATGTTCCAGTGAGGAGAAAAAAACCCCTGACCTACAGCCTGCGATGCTGTGTTAATGTCAAATAATATAAAGTAATATCAGAATGCAGAAGAAAATCACTGCAGTAAAGCAATTTGATTTCTGTGAACTGAAAGCACTTTAATGGGAATGCTAGGAAAATCCGCTGTTGTTCCTGCAGCAGAGGTTATGAGGTGATTTTTTTCTTTTTTTGAAACTCTGCTGCCTTATAATTGGTGACTTTGAAGTTTTCTGTTGTTTTCAGTGTGTACGGTCATGCTGCTAAAGTAGGGAGTTTGCTCTCCTGTTCCAGGTTTGCCACTTAAAGGAAAATAATTTCAAATACTAGTTTTCAAATGGTATTATACTGCTGAATGTGCATTATATGCAGTGTTTTGCCAGTGAAGTGAGAGTAATCCTCTTTGAACAACAACTTGCAATAGCATTTACTGAAATGGTGTTGGAAGCAGTGCCAGCTCCCTTTCCCTTTGTCTGCTTAATTGCAATTTAACAGTAATCCAAGATCTATGCAACTGTGACAGCAATTCTTAGATATAGCTGAGTTTGAAAGGACCTTTAGTTCATCCAGTGCCAATGATAAAAGCTACAGCAGAATAGTATATTGATAATAGACTCAAACTTTTCTCTAACTATAGACAAACAAAGAAAAAGAATTTTTTTTTTTTTCGCCCTCAAAGCTATACAGTTTTGCTGTTGTGGAAAGGATGTGCTATGGTATGAAAACATCACTGAGCTTATTCTGGGCTGTGTTCTGCTGTGCTGACTGACGCGCCTGCCATGAGAAGGCATCCAGGTGTAAGTGTATATGGGTTATATACGTTCAGGGTGTGACTCCGTAAGTTTATAAGAGGGCTTTCAGATGCAAAGATCTTCTGACTCGGGAGGTGTGGTAGCCACAGCTTGTTGGAGGGTGGGAAGGTATAGTGAGAAGTCTTATTTATGCATGCTTTGTTCTTCTGCCGCACCCTGGGCATTTGGCATCGTTCTCCTGTCGGAGGCAAGATCTGTGACTTTGCGGGTGTTTGGTTTGAGCCTTTCTTGTATTTAATTTAATATATGAAAGTGCACAAGCAGTGTGAAAAGGTTACTTAAAAGTTATTGGACACTTTCTATGTTGTGCTGCTCAGAAAAAAAAAAATATCAATGCCTGGGTTCACAAGAGAAACCTATTGACAGCCTTGAGCATTTTGATCTTAATTTCTCTGTACTTGTTCCTGCTGCGAGGAGTATGACAGCAGCTTGAAGAACATTTGTGAAGGTAAATTAGCCTACTTTGAGTGCTAAGACACGACACTGAGAGCACCAAAAGGTCCAGGGCAGTTAAATACCATCGAGAATTCCAAGACTTGGATAACATTTGGACACTCATGTATTGGGTCACACACTGCATTATTTTTGTAGACGGAAATGTTGGAATTCTCCTTGGTTGCTGAGCATCGTTCATCCTC
>NW_010562198.1:13853-20118 GCF_000687285.1 Phaethon lepturus | reverse complement strand
GGGAAAAAAGTCCTGATAGTCTTGCACAGTGCGTTTCACAAACTTGAATTCTTGATTTTGAAATCTGCCTGCTCTCTGGCAGAGTGTAAGCCATACATGATTGTGTACAAATAAGCAAGTTTTGCTTCAGCTACATTTAACTGATTTTCTGAACTGGGTTTCTCAGAAAAGTCTGAAATCACATAGACTTTTTAATACTGAAATTCAAGTGTGTTCCCATAGAGTCTATTGGAAGTACTTAGAGTGAAGGAGATGTAACAGCAGTATCGTTTCACAGAACAGTTCTGCTCTATCACTGTTTTAATTAAAGTCATTCTACTGATGGAAAGTATATTCTCTGGTGTTTTCTTTAATGTAGTCATAATGCATCAGTTTTAGCTCCCTTGCTGGAACATCTTTCATTATAATCCACTTAGCTAAGTTTATAATTAAACTTCTAAATTCAAACTTGCTTTTGTTACATTTTTAGGATGTACAAAAACTGAAGCAGGAAAACTTAGGTTTCATGGGTTTTACCCCAAACAAATTGATATGAGTGAAGAAGCAATTCATTGGTGGTACAGTTATTTCATAGTCTTGCTTTTAATCCCAGGATCTTCCATAGCTTTGGGACAAGAAGCAAATATGACTGAATAGAAGAAAAAAGATTAATTAATAGATTCTTACAATTTGCCTATAGAGGTCACCAAAATACCTGAACTTTCAAATATAACTGGTGAAGATGGTGGCTGCTTTCCAGCAACTGAGTGTTGAGGAAGGTTGTTAAGATTTATACATGAAAATGGACCAAGGTGAATTTATGCAACTTTGTTGATCTGGAGGTCATGCAGGCTTATTCCGAGCCCAAAGCAGGCTGGTGTTTAGACTGTCTGCTGTTTTTTGGAGTTATACAATCATAGAATTGGGATAGAATATACGATCATAGATGGGAAAGACCTTTAAGATCATCAAGTCCACCACTAAACCGTGTCCCTAAGCACCACATCTACAGGTCTTTTAAGTACCTCCAGTGATAGTGACTCCACCACCGCCCTGGGCAGCCTGTTCCAATGCTTGACCACTCTCTCAGTAAATAAATTTTTCTTAATATCCAATCTAAACCTCCCCTGGCGCAACTTGAGGCCATTTCCTCTTGTCCTATCGCTGGTTACTTGGGAGAAGAGACCAACACCCACCTCACCACAACCCCCTTTCAGGTAGCTGTAGAGAGCGATAAGGTCTCCCCTCAGCCTCCTCTTCGCCAGACTAAACAACCCCAGTTCCCTCAGCCGCTCCTCATGAGACTTTGTGCTCCTGAGCCCTCACCAGCTTCGTTGCCCTTCTCTGGACACGCTCCAGCACCTCAATGTCCTTCTTGTAGTGAGGGGCCCAACACTGAACACAGGATTCGAGGTGCAGCCTCACCAGTGCCGAGTACAGGGGCACGATCACTTCCCTACTCCTGCTGGCCACACTATTGCTGATACAGGCCAGGATGCTGTTGGCCTTCTTGGCCACCTGGGCTCATGTTCAGCCGGCTGTCAACCAGCACCCCCAGGTCCTTTTCCGCCGGGCAGTTATGTTCCACGTGCAGATGTGTTAACACCAGATGTTCTTTCAGGCATTATTTACTCTCACAGTTACTGCAGCAAATTGCTAAAGAATTGTGGAGCTTAATGTTTTGATACCTGGTGAGTGGCCGCTTGGGACAAACGTACTGTCAGGCAGTTGTCAACCTGATGTATAAACGTAGCTCATTCACGCTGTATGTGTTTATCCAGGATTTTCTAAAGTGCTCCTGGAAGAAGAGTAAATATTCTTAACTGAGGTACGGAGATGAAGAATTAAGAGGTACAGAAAATCAAGCTACTGTTCTCATACACGCAAAGTCACTCCCCTGAGATCAAGGGGAGCGCTTGGAGCATCAAGTGTTAGTGTCAGAGCCTGACCTTAAGGGACTTTTCACACCGGAGGTCTCTGACACAGCTGCCCGTGGAACGAATTTAGGGTGCCCCTGCTTGAACCGGAAGAGTGTTTTTCTCCAAATGTGTAAGAGGAAAAACGTATACTGTTTGTTTTCCGTAAGGAAGTAAAGGCAGTTTAGTGTAACTATGCTCATTAAAGAAAAAATTGTGCCGTACGCACGTACACCCATGCCACGGGCGCATACGCACTCGCATCTGGCGGCCGGCTCCTAGTTTGATGTATGTGACTGTGCAAACGCTTTCATTTGGTTAAACTCGGTACAGGTAGCACTAGCGTTAGTGGGTTTTTGGAAGTGTCTCCCCCGGGGATGGTCTGCAGTGCATGTCTGTGGTGATCAGCCTTTGCTGCTACGTGCCGGGCATTCTGCTGGCTTAGGACAGAGCAGAATTGGCTTTTTGGGTAGCAGCTCTCTGAGCAGGCAAGGCAGATTTCACTGGTAGCCGAGGATAAAGAGTATGCTATAAACATCCAGATTATCTTGGAATATCACAAGCGATGGGTTTGTGCCGTGTGTAGTAGGCAAACAGTTGCAAAATTACTGCTTACGTTCATGTTAAGGAAATTTATTCATGATTAATGATGCTTATCTTTGTGCTAGACACCTGCCAAATGATTTATAGCCACGCATATGATCTGCAATTGCTTTTTTTTTTGTTGTTGCTGTTTAAAAAGTTTGGGATTTTTTTAATTGCATTGTGGATTTTAAATGGAGAGTGTTACCCAGGTGTCCTTGTCAGCATTCCCTTCTCATAGAAAAAAAGTAGGTCAGATTTACCCGTGATGGGAAAGGTCACAACTCCCGGTGAACTCGGGGGGAATTTAATTGATGTATGACATGGCTGAAATCATGTCTTGGGTTTAGATCGGTTTAAGTTGATCTTTTTCTAAGTTCAGTAATAAATACTGTGTAATTCCACGTTGGAGCAGAGCCAGATTGAACTTTCCTAAACCACAGAAATGGTGCAGAACACCTAAAAGGAACCTTTTGTCCCATCGAAACGTTCAGAAAAAGCAACTGGTCCCTTCTCTACCAGAGCAGTACATGCAGAGCAGGGAGTCAAAATTGGACCATCGATCTTTTGTCTTTCAGTGTTGGATGCTTTTGAGGACTCTAATGTATCTTGGACTAGCCCAATGCCTGTCACGTGGAAACATCTGCTTCTGAGTGCACATCTGTAGCTTGTGGTTGTCTGAGCAGTGGCTGGAAAATGGGAAAAGCTTCCCAGAGGCTTTTTCCCCTCCCTAGCTAAGCAGGGGGTAGACCCGAATTTGGCGGTTGGATATTTCATTGACATTGAAAATGAAATGAAATTTTGAAGATGTCAGTAATGAGATATTTATGTCAGCTGTATGCATATTTATTTATTTGTAACATTTTGACACTATACTTGAACGCCGTGTTTTCAACAGAAATGTAGGTTTCTAAACTAAGTCTGGTATTTAAAACTAGTTTTATTCAATCCTGTCATTAAGAGAATTAGTGATGGATTAGATAATGTAAATGCATTGTTGTGTTCATTAAAAAACTTGCACGTGGCTTTTTCAAGGCTGTCTCTGTATTCCCAGCCATTACAACTGATGTACGATATCCTTGTTTTTCTGAACAAGGGTCCATACAAACCAAACAGAATTAAAAGGATGCTTGTGACTAATCCTTCACATATACGAAAACAACACCTCATTATTTAATTTCATGAGAGTCTATTAGTGCAGACTATTAATTGGCTAGGGCTGTGTTGTAAAGGATATTGAATAAATCCAGATAATCTGTTTCGGAAAAGTGAGATGTTTTTCAGAGTAAAACACATATCTGGAACATTTTTAAGCAATGGCATGAATTTAATCATGACTAGTCTCAGCAAAGTGAATTTTTAAAATGTAAATTTTTTTTTTTCCTCAATTTTTCTCTGTATTTGCCAGTTACACCTAGCCACACTGACACATTTGGGGGCTGAGATATACTGTAACTAAATTTGATGTGAAGTGTTGGTGGCCTTCGTAATGTAATTTATTCATGTTTCTGTAGATAGCATATGTTGCCTGTGCAATAATTTTTTATTGTATCAGGACGGAACAGCTACTGTTCCAAATTGTGTTATACAAACCTGGATATACTGAGAAATTTTTATTGTGCCTTGCTGCGGTATAAATGAGTGGACTCTATTGAGCTCTGCTGGGGTGGGTGAGATTAGAATCAGTCTCACAGTGTCTAATTTATTTCTATTTTTTTCTGACTTAATGTAATCTCTGTTCTTGCTCCTTGGGGAGCAGCAGCCAGTTATCTTTGTAGTCCTGCCCAAAGAGTGAACATATGCGAAACGCCTTGTTTTGGGCAGGAGGCTGCTACTCCCAGGGATTTACTGCTGTTCCCTGACCCTTTGAATGCGGAGATGAAGGCAGTGTACGGAGCCGGCAGCTGACGAGCGCTGCTGGTGCTTCATTAAAAATCTCGGCATCTTTCTCAGCTGTTATCTGAGGTTTCCTCGGATTTGCCCGTTTCGCGCACCCACCTGTTTAAGACGTGTTGTTTTTACGGCTTTCTGCTGGACCCGGAGAGCTGCCCTGCAATTCGGATGGGTGCTGTCTGCGCAGGGCTGGGCACGCTGACTCCCCTCCAGTACTTAAATCCGAGCATCTGAATAACGTCTGTCCTCCTTCCGCGTTTTTGGGTGCGAGCAGCGTTGGAGCCCGTGTCACTAATTCCTTCTCTCTCCCTTGACAGAAAGTTGGTGACTCTGTTTTCTGACCGCCATAGACGGTAACTGCAATGCTGAAGACACTGGGCGAGTCGCTCCTCCTCGGCTCTTCTGTGTGAGGTAAGCGGCCGTCTAGATGGGCAAAAAAAATAATGGCAGGATGTCTGAGGGCCCCCTCTCACCCCTCCGAGGACTTCCCCACTGTCTTTGCATTGGGGAGGAATGAGGTCCTCTCCATCTCATTTCTAAAGGATGCTCAAGGTTTCTGAGCTTCACAT
The DNA here is from genome assembly GCF_000687285.1 of Phaethon lepturus. Lineage (NCBI taxonomy): Eukaryota > Metazoa > Chordata > Aves > Phaethontiformes > Phaethontidae > Phaethon > Phaethon lepturus. Next base: position 15,179 of record NW_010562198.1, on the reverse strand, counting down.
GTGCTTCGTGTAAGGCCGCTTGTGGTCTGCGTTACGTTGTCTGGGTGTTGGGACTCAGCGAGTTGCTTTCTGAATTAAATGTGAATTCTGAATTAAATCAGCCTGGAAGAGACGGGAGCAAAGCAATAAATCTGCTCCCGTGCCTGCATTACTGTACTGGTCAGCTTGATGGGTTTTCAGGTCTTACCTGAAATGCTGCTCATCTGAAACGCAAGAATGAACTAAACCAGGTAACAGATATAACATCGTATCTTCCCCCGTGGTTAGTCAATATCTGATTAAATATAATTGCATGAATTTATCATGATAGAAACTGTTTCGAAGCAATTTAAATAGAGCTTGAAACGAAAAGTTTTACTGTATATTCAATATGTAGTATTTTTAGGTTTATCTTCAGTTTCTTATCAAGAACGATGCTGTGTATTATGTATTATGACAATGTTGCTTTTCAAAAGATTAGGAATGTGATGGAATTTTCTAGACTAAACTTGTAATAACTGATAATTTTAATTAAAATCACCAAGATCATGCCAATGAAGACAAAACTTGAAGACAGGTGTTACCACTCTACTTATGCTAATATGGATGTGACATTTTTTACCTATAAAAGCAGGATTAATCACTAATAAGTAGAACTATGTTGAGAATTTAAACTTGGTATTAAATACAAAAGCTATTACATAAAAAAATTATTCTGTAAATTTACATCAGACACTAGCTCTTGTTTGATGTGGCATGTATCATGAACATTTTTTGACACTCCAAAACTGTTCCCACTTGAATCTGGATGAATCCAAAAAACTTGAAACGCATGTGAAATCTGCCTAAATGGCTGGCTGGTCTACTTTGGGATGAGAGAGAGAGATTTGAATTATCAGGCTGAATCAGAATTTCTAAGGTTTTATTGTATGCCTTTCTTAATCTCTCTTGTTTCGGAACTTTTCCATTATATGTAAACAGTGTGGACTTTCACCGCAGCAGGCATGTAGAAGTTAGGCTCCTGCTTTGTATGGGAGACCCAGAGAGACGTTCCTCCTTGCTTCCAGTGCCTCACAGTGATTATTTCAATGAGTTGTACAGTGTAAAACTTCTCCAGCAATAGGACTTGATCCATTCCTGTCTCAGTCACAGCATGGCTGTGGTATTCGTCTGGAGTGTTGGAGAGCTTAATTAAAATCCCTTAGAGAGACCTCTCTGGAGTAGCTGGTTGCTCGTTGACCTCAAAGATCAAGGACTTAAACGTGATTCCCAAATTCCAGAGAAATGTCCGAGGAATGTCTAGTTTTCCCTTTCAGGCTGGTTCATGTACTGATAAGTAGCCCCCGA
>NW_010562198.1:5026-13822 GCF_000687285.1 Phaethon lepturus | reverse complement strand
CTGCTGCATTTCTCATGTTGCTTTTGTGTATCCTATGTTCATGCATCGTATGGAGCTAAAACAATTTCAGTTGTCAGGGATCTTAAATGTAGGACATGGGGTCTGTATTCAGAGCTGCATTTTGCCCCTGGAATCCATTCTCAGCTTTGGTTTAGTCTGCCTATAACATGATAATATTCATGTAATAATATAACATGATAATATTCATGATAAACAGAGAAGAAGGGACACATCACAGACTGTTACCAGATGCCTTGCCATTTATTCGCACTGGTAGATTTTTTTTTTTTTTTTTTTTTTTTTTTTAAGAACCTGCTAAAAGCACTTATGATGACTGGCTTTGTAGGGTGGGACTGCAGGTCCTCTAGGAGCTGGCCCTCCCCTCTCACCACAACTCCCCTTTTTTCCTTCTCTTTCTCATTAGAGTGAAGCCTCCGTAACAGACGTGTCCTCAATGAATGTGGCACCCAGGGAGTATGAAGTACGCAGTGGCCACCAGGTTGCCCTTAGGCCGAGCCTGTTGCCTTGGTGTTTTAAGTCTCTTAGCAAGCTTTTTCTTTTTTTTTTTTTTTTTGTTTTGTTTTGTTAATTCTAGGACTAAAGAAGACAAGACACTGAATTATCTGAATTATGCTTCTACAACAGAACTGGGTTTCTCCTCATTGGGCATGGCAGAGCCTGGGGAAGTCCTTCCTTTTGTTTGTTTTCTTGATGTTACAAACAGCTGATCTGGAAGGCAGGAGAGGTCATCAGTTTGTCTGGAAAACAGGTAGGAAAAAGAGATGTTGGCTTACCTACTAGATAATTCCTGCATTCGAGGATGGAGTGATTGCCCTTTCTCCATTCAATTTTAGCTCAATAATAAGTTAAAAAAGCCTGATAATGTATTCTATCTTAAATTTTTTTGTAACTGAAAAATAGGGGGATTTAATCCCTATTTTAAATTAGTAATAGTCATGTCTGTTGCAGTTATGCACCAGGGTGACCAGTGGATAATTCTGGACTCCTCAATGCTTTCTGTCCAAGAGTAAAATTTTTACTGCATCCTGATATCATCATCCTAATGTTGCTTCATTTGAAATACTTAATAATTTTCTTCTCATGTTTCAATGGAAAGGGCACACCAACGTCTTTCAGGATGAACTGAGCCAGAAGTCCATACTCTTGGTTGATCTATTCCTAATATAACATTTCATTGGTACATTTAGTGAATTATTTCTGTCCATCAGTCAGATTGGATACATGCAGTATTTGAACGTTGAAAATCGGGCACGCACAACATTTGGGAAATTTGTGAAGACACATGGATAACACTGCGACTCTTGGTGAGAGGGAGGAGGTAAATAAGAAATGGTATGATACGGATGTATAAAACTAAGCACGACGCACTGGATGCTTATTTTGTAGCACAACACAACAACAAAGAATGTTCAGTGAAGTGGAAAGACTGGCAAATTTGGGAAATGCTTACTTAAAAGTACTTGATCAAAAATACGCAACTGAACCAGGGGTTTCATTGCCCAGGATCACTTTGAGGTTTGGCCTTTTACGACTGAACAACAGAGCGATTAAATTTGTTGGAAAAATAATTTCCCCCTTTTTTTCGACAGGTTCTTTGCTGTTTTGGTTATTTGTTTTTTTTTAATTATAGTTCCATAGAAGGTAAGAGACCGAATTAGCTGAATAATGAAATAATTATTCTGGGATGGCTCTGGTCCTTCTGGTTGGGTCAACGCAAGCTTCTCACCCCAGCCACTGGGATGGGAGGCTGAGTGCTGGTTAAGTGCAGTCTCGTACTATGGTTCTAAAGGCTTTTTTTTTTTTTTTTAACAATGTCTTACATGTAAAATGAAGAGGAAATAAACAACAACATAAACTGTCTTTCTCCAATTGACTGTTATTTACGTGATTTTAGAACAAGCATTGAAAGGTAGAATTGTTTTCGTAAGACAAATTAGACCCTTCAATGCCGTCTGTCTTCTCTTCAGTTCTGAAGTGTATTGTACCATCAATCTTTAGAGGTGTGCATTGGAAGGCATAAAAATGTAATTTGACTTGATGATTGCAGCTGACAATAAAGAGATATCAGTGCTTCAAAGGCATCTGAGGCAGATGTATTTACAACTAAAAAAAGGGGTTCGCAGGTTTGTGTGGATGTAGGGTGCCGTGCTGTGAAAGCCCTGTGATGAGCTCATTGCAAAGGTCTGTCTTCCAGATGCAGAAGAAAATTGTCAGTTCTTGCAACTCCCACACTGAATTAAAAATATCTGAGCTCTCAACAGTCATTTTAAAAACCTTAAATCCTAACAGTATTTTGATATACCTTCTCTGCTTATTTAGTAATGAGAGGTAGAAAACAACTTTGAGTGAAATGTTTTCCAAATGAAAATAACTTGTGAGCTTGAGCCAAATTCATTGTCCTGTTTGGCAAAACAAAGTTTGTTTGTTTTTTTTTTTTCTTTCCCTCCAGTTGAATATTTTTATATCTGTAGGCAAAGTTTTCATTTTTTTGTGGGAGTATTTTGTTGAAAATTAGATAAAGGTTATATCTAAACCCAAAACGTTTAGTTCTAGGTTGAAATAAATAGTATGTTCACCCAAAACGTTTTGTTTTGCTAAGAAACAAAGTATTATTTGTGAAGCCTCTCTGTATTTTTTATTTATTTTCTCTGCAGTAGTAGTGAAGCAGCAGCGTTTCTAAATCCTGAATCTTGGTCTTTTGCAGTTGTCCTAAGAAATAACGCAGCGGGCTGAGATTTCTCTCAATAGTCTGAACGGATACTTGTTTGGGAAAAATCGTGGTTGGAAGGGACTAGGTGTCTTTTGCAGTGTCAAGGCATAGGCAATAAACCAGTGGCTTTCCTGTGATAGCACTGCAGCAGTGCTAGTTGTGGCAGATCTCCTTTCGGAGGCATTAGTAAAATCGCAGTGACCTTGAAATCAGTTACAAAAGGGTGTAAATGGTAGTCTGCCATCAGGGTGCCGTGTGTGGCTTGCTTTTCTATGCATTTTTTTACTCTGCTTGAAATGTTTTTTCAGGTACAGTTAATCACAAAGGTGTGTCTTTCTTTCCAAAGGGAACGTTTGGGGAAGAGAGGGATGGGAATTTAAACGGAGCAGGTAGGTCCAGACAGGCAGAAGGGTTAACATAACCTGTTGCGGCAAGATACTACTAATAAAATAATGTCAGGATGTAGCTCATGGAGATCTTGGCCTAATGAGATCTGTGTTTTGTATAATAAAAAAATCATCCTGTAGTTTGAGGACTTCCGTGCCCAATACAAAAAAATAATAAAAATCAAATATAAGCACAGCACAGTGAACTTAACGTGAAGTAGCTTTTAATGTCAGAACTGAGCAGATCCATTCTGACAGAAAGAAAATCTGCAGCTGTTGTCTGTTTCTTTTAACGAAACAATCTAATGAGAAATGAGCAACCCCTAATGGGAAAGGAGGTGATCTGTTTTGTTTTTAAATCTTGAATTGTCTGTTGCAAGCCTGGCAAGTTACTTACCTGCTGTAGAGAAATTCAACTTCATTGAAATGCCATGCTTTGTAATTAAATAAGATTATGCTCCCGAAAGCTCTGACTTTAAGAAAATTAATTTATAAGTACTAAAGTAAATTTTCCTAGCACATAGAAGTCCAGAGATGCATCCTTAATATGGATGGGGAAAAAAAAAAAAGGAAAGCATTGTGTCAGCACTGTAGTTGATAAAGCAGGCTTTTCTTCAGCGAAATTCTTAGCTTATCTAATGAAGACTCATACATTTTCATGCTGGGATTGGTGGTCTTGATAGAGGTGAAAGCGACTGTGTTGAAATCATTGCATCTACAAAATCCCAGGCTCTGTATTTCTAAAATTTAAGAACTTGGCAGTGTGAGGTGGATTATACGTACTCTTCCCTCAGCTATTCAAAGGGCAAGCGCTTGCATTTTTCCTAGTTGTGGCCTGTCTTAAAACCATTTAATTTTAGCTTTTGGTTTCTAGAGATGATGTATCAATGTCTAAATACCTGTACACCGTATCTTTCGGTTTCAAGACATTTCTTGTTGGATACTTATTTTATGACCACTAGCCTAAACATGAAGCAATAATTATACCAATTAAACTACTCAGCAACCTCAAATAGCTGAATAATTTTCTGACACTTGCTAAATAACAAAGTAGTTTTAGTGATAGAAACTTGAGAAAATTTAATTGGATCTAAATCCTTGTAAATTTATAGTGTTTAATGCAGTCGCCAATTAACAATTTGCATTTTTCGCCATGTTGATGGCAAAACTCTTGAATGGTCCTAAAAGTGCCTAGAATTTCTGTAATGCAAATGCGTTTTAGTGGTGGCCATTCACGCTTTTAAAACTGTAAATAGAATATTGATACACACATGAATCCACATCATGATTCTAGTTGGTTTATTTTTTGGCAAAACTCTAAAATTTAGTTCTAAAGTCTAAATTAAGTGCAACATGAAATACTTGGGTGCTTTATGGGAGAGGGGCTCAGAGCTCCCAGAGCTAAATCAGGATATAGTTTTTTCTTAATAAGGGGAGTATTTTAAAATTTTTTGGGGGGATGAAAACGTTCCGATGTTTAGGAAAAATGTTTCCTAATTTTGGTTACAAAGCTATTTAATGTAGAAATAATATTCAGTGTACTACAGAAAAGAGGAGGAGGACTATTAGACACCCAGATGTGATATCCCCGTGAGTTCTCCATCTGTAATTCTCTCAAAAAAATGAATCAGGATGGGGATTTAGCCCAGCAGGGACATGCTCCCTGTTACGAATGGAAGAGCACTGAAAGTGAGATATCAGACTGTGAAATGGATTTGTAATACAGCTGATCACAGTAGAGAGATTTTACCTGAGGAAGAAACCATTAACCTTCTGGTGTTTGTGGGCTTCTGGGAGCTAGGTGTGGTGAGCCATAAGTTCTCTTGCCCCAGGTGAACACAAAAAATCTTTACTTCAGAGTTATTACCCATATTTGAAAGTCATTCTTATAATAGGGTTGGCAAATGGGTTTTGATCATTAGTCTTTCTTCAGAAATAATCCATAACGGAAAGGGTATGAAATGAACTTCTTGGGGAACAACTAGTGTGGAGGAACCTTTGAACTGCTTGTGAATGTGGGTGAGCCAGTTATGGCTGAGATGAAAAACATCTTCTCTTCTCTTCTCTGTTCTCAGATAATACTGCCATAAAATGCCCTTTCTCAAGATCCTAATTTTAGGAAGGCCAAGTACTGGTTTGGAAGTGCCTTTGACCTTATATCTTAAAAGACAAACTTTTACCTGTGTACACCAGATGTTAAAAGGAGCCCAGATCTTCAAAGGACAGTAGAGCTCAAACCTACTGAAAAGAGGTTCAAAGATAGCTCTGCAACAAGTGATGTCTTCCCAAAAGCTCTACAAGATGAAGAATGATAATCTATCCCAGATTGTTTCGTTTGTGTGTGGTGGTTTTTCTCGTTAGATAGGACAACAATTCATGAATGCAGTGCAATTGTCTTTCTAGTGATCTTTGTGTGCTGTCTGTAACTTTTATGCTATTTGTCAGACTGTCTGATGCTTCCAAACATCTCATTTTGTGGTGAATGTTCTAACTGTAGGTTGTTGTTATGCTATCTGGGAGGATGGAATTTTAAATATTGAAACTCTAAAGTGGAAATTTAGCCTTGATTTATTCAGATTTTGAATGATTCTAAGGTTCCTCACTATACTAAGCGTTTAGGACTGCAGTGGTTCTCTCTTGGGTTCTAGATTGCAATCTTGTCATATTGACAGCAACAACTAATAAACAATTTAAAAAAAACTTAATAAGTTCCATTCTAAAGCTAGTCAGATTGTTGCCGTAAACTTGATATTTGAAAATTTGTTCTAGAATTCTAAGTCTTCTTACTTGGATCTTTATTCAAGATCAGGTTATACCTTTGCACTTGAGCCAGAATATTCATTAAGTAACTCTTCTTTTGGTAGTTGCCTCTAATCAATTTAAGGATACCAAGCTATTCTGGACCCTCGTTAGTAAATATATCCTCTTTGAACTGGTTTGTCAAACTAAATCTTTTCTAAACATCGCTCCTCAGAATTATATCAAATCTCAGATGAGACTTCACCCACTGATATTTTATAATTTTCATTAGAAATGCCTGGCATAAAATATCTTGGAATCACATAGGTGGTGCTCTTTTTGAATATTTTGTAATAAACAGTTTAATTTGAAGTAGTTTATTTGTTTTTAATGCTGGTATAATTTCATTAAGTAGTCATTAAAAAAAAGTGATTTTAAAAATAAAAAAATAGTACTTCAAAATTAGTTCTAAATTAATCTAAAATAATTATCTACAAAGAATATTTTATGGGACAATATAAACTATATTTTTAGTTCTGCAAAACTTTTTAAAAAAACCAATAATATTTGAAACTTTGTAAAGAAAGTTGTTTTGCAAAATTTCATTAGCAGCAAAACTTAATGTGCTGGCTGATACAAATCACTGATATTTGAGAAGGTTTAAGGGTGGCCTCAAAGCTAATCTCATATTTCCTTAGACAGGAGTGCAGTTGTTTCAGATTGCTAAATACTCGGTTTTCTCTCCTCATTATTCCTTACCCTTTCCTAGCCACACTTTCACCTTCCTGTGCCACGCAGCTCTAAATGTTGTTGCGTATGGTTCTGCTACTTCACCTCACCCTCATCGTTCCAGTTCTGATACGGTATCCTCATCTGGTCTTGTTTCCTCAACACTTAAATCCAACTTGTCGTGGAGTTGTGGAGATGCATCGGTTGCCTTACTTTATAATCCTCTGCAGTCATGGTACAAATTACGTTTATGTGAGTGAGGCATTTCAAAGTTGGTGGAGACCTTGTGTCCTCAGGCAGTAAATGCTGGTGAGTTTGTCGGAGAAGTGGACAAATGTACGTGAGAAGAGCTTGATCTGTCTCCTGAAGAACCTTTCCTACGCTGGAAGCTCATCTTCCAGCCTGGCCAGGTAATTGAGGTCTGCTGCTGCGTTGGATAAATGTGCCACAGCAGCCCACTGCATACCCACCTGGGTCCTGTCCACCAGAGCTTCTGGATTTATCCTTAATCCACGGGGCTAAAAGTTCAGCATGTGGGGCATGGCTGAAGAACCTGCCCTGTTGGCCCAGAGAATGCCATCCAGTGTCAGAGACATCAAGAGACAACTCTTGGAGGAGTTACGGTTTGGGAAGCATGCTCAGAGGTGCAGAGGTGCTTACACTGGTGCCCTTTGTCCTTGTCTGTAAAATCTGGTATGTTCTTACTACCTGTGGTTTCCTGTAGGGACTTGAAGACACCAGTGAAACGTTCTTGGTGGCACTGCTTGAAGAAGGAATCGCTCGCTTCTGTATTATTTCCTAGAAGAGCGCACTACAGCGAGCAATACAGGAAGCACAGAGTCTCAGTCAAATTAAAGAGGCAAACAAAGGAGGAACTGAAATGACACTGAAGTGCACGTTAAAATTCCCACTTCATAGGCTCGGAGGTAATGGGCAGGGTGGTAGCTCCTCCGCAGAGACGAGCGCTGTGCCCCAGCAGGGCTGTGGGCTGGCGGCGGTGCTTGCTGCGTTCTGATGTAAGCTTTTCCAGCATGTGCCTGGTAATTTTGTTATTGTTGGGCTTGCAAAACTATTTCAGTAGTTCTTTTACACAAAGACTACACACTTTAACAAATATCTTTGTCTAACCGATGTCAAATGTTCAGTAGGTGGGTGTTTAAACTAGATTACACAGGAGATTCACGCTAATCTTTTAATGTCTGTCTTCCCTTCCTGAGAATAATAGTTTTTGAGAATAAGGTGCTTTTTCTGTTTTCTGTTGGTATTGGGAAAAGTATAAGTTAGGCGTCTTATCCTTTTCTTTCCTCAATAGTTACTATGGGAACAGAGCTGCGGGTCACAGGGGAAAATCTGCAAAAGCGGTTTCTTTTAAATTGTTCATGTAAAAAAAAAAAAGATAGCTTATTATTGGAATTGTGGTACTTTTCATTCAACTTTGTTGGATTGTATTGTTGTACATATTTCACTCACAAAAGAAGCACTGTGAGTGGCAAGAAAAACAGATGGGGATGTTTTTGTACTTTTTCCTTGGGGTTAATATTTTTTTAATTGAATGCAGCTGTTGGAAAGATTTCTGTTGTTATGTATAGGCGGAGCATTAAAAATGGATGATCACATTTTCAGCCTGTTTCAGCGGAGTACTAGATTTAATTATTCTGCTGCCCTTGTTCAGAACCCTGCAGGTTTTTTGTTAATAATTATATCTTAAGTTAGTTAGGGTAAGAATTTCACTCAGCCACTTAATTGAACGATTTCAGTATATTGGGATAATAACTTCCTCATTCAGCTCTTGTGTAGAGCAGATTTATTGTGGGTGAAAATACACAAATTTCTATTAGAAATCCCTAAGATGCATATTGTTGTTCTCAGTATGCAGGTAATGCAGCTGACTCTTTCTAGGGACAAGGGTCTTTGGGTAGTCTGCCCACTGATACCCGTATTTCCCTGGAATTATTTCTTTTTTCATGGTTTGTCTGGGAATAGTCCTGCTGCCATCAACTTATTATTTTTTCATTATTTTCTTTTCAAAAGTTTGAATGATAAAAGCCAGGAAAATGAAATGGAGAAGTTAGAAGGGATGAGGGATATTTCATGGTAATCCAGATTATTGACATAGCGTTCATATAGCTTATTTTGATCACCCTCAGCAAGAGGATAGATATGGTGAAATGCCCACTTAAGGTAGTAGTTTCGAATATATGAGCTTCAGTT
>NW_010562198.1:262-4995 GCF_000687285.1 Phaethon lepturus | reverse complement strand
TCCTGCTGAGATCAGTAGGCGTGTGAATCCAGAGGCAGTAGCTGGTCCTTGCTCTTGCCAGGTGTCCACCGCTCTCTAGACTTCTGCAGTTCCTTCTCCTAGAGACCTTTTAAAGTTTATGGTTAAACGCATCTCTGTGTCATACTTGTGTGTAACAGCAATGTAGGATTATAGAGCTAAATTTGGAAAAGCGTGTTAAAACCTAATTATAGCGGTTCTAAATATATTGGTTCTATATGCTGGGGGATGAGTTGTAGACAGTGTATCCAGCTTTTGTGTGGCATGTCCTGGAAGGCTAGCCGTGAAAAATCACTTTTCAAATGAGAACTTAATAAAAACTTCCCTGCTCTGAACACTAAGCCCTACTCCCCGTGCGATTAGTGGTTTCATTTCTTTCTCAGCAGTTGGGTAATGATTATGGCTCCAGATGCTGCAGGAGTGATAAAGGGAGTGATTAATTTCACTTGAAAGGGCATATGTTCAAAGAGGAGCCAGCCCGACGCCTCAAACGCAGAGCCCGCGTTGCTGCCGCGCGACTTGGTGCCCAACTGTTGCCGGGGAAAGTACCGGTAAACCTACGTTATTTACCTTAAGCCGGTATTTTTGCTGCTTGGTTTTGCCCACTCATTGATGTGTATTTTTTTACCCCTCTCTGTATTCTACAGGATCTGGTTTTAAAAGCTCTTTGTGCCTCTTTATAAAGCTGTCGAACTTCCAGCAGAAGACTTTGAGAAGGGGCTGATGCCACCAGTGCAGCCCAAGTACCTGCAGGCAAGCGGAGAGCTGTGTTTATGCCCTGTACAGAATGAAGTGGTAATGAAAGGATTCATATCCCCCGGCGTAGTCAACAGCAACTTTAAAAGTGTTCCTACGCTTTATTTGCAATAATAGTTCACTATGCCTTCCTGACATTTAAAGTATTACATTTTCAATATACTTAAAAAATTAAATGTGTAAGGTAGGTACTTTAATAAGTCTTTACTGGGACTTTATTAACCTATTGAAATAGGTCAACAGAAGTATGAAACATGGCTGGTGCTGCCAGCCACATGATTAAACACAGGGCGAGGGGATATCTGGTGTTTACTGTGTTATCACCTGAACTTTTGCACTGATCGGTGTCCTCTGGGCTTTATTCTGTCACCCCTGAGATCGAAAGACCTTCAAATATCAATAGTTTAAAAATATCCACCTATGTGTGAGGCATGTTTTACTTCTCTACAGTGTGACATTTATAACCATAAATTTCACAAGTTTGAAGCTGCTGAAGACAGAAATAAATTCAGTACTTGTGACATCTTTAAGATCTTTTGACCCATTAGTTAAATTGATTTACATCACCCAGTTGCTTTTAAGCAAACTAAGCACTTTTCTTCTAGCTATGGAAGATCTTCACAGTGGAGACACTGGATCTAGAAAAATTAGTTTTGCACATTTAATCAATTCTGATGTGTATTAGCTACATAATTTTGAAGCAGCTGCCTGGATAGAGTACAGAATTTGAGTTTTTACAGGTGAGGAATAAAAAGAGGCTGTAATGATAAAACACCCGGAACTTTTCAGAAGTTCTTTTATTAAATACGGTGCACATAAAGTAGCGCTTGTGTAGAGTTTTTATTGTCATTCCCTTAATATTCTTGCTTGTATTAATAAAGTAAAGCTGCATTCAAGCGGAAGTAAAAATGAATTTCAATAAAACATTTGCAGCTTTGTGTGTTAAATGTGTACACTGTATGACTAGGATAAGTTATCTAAGCTTTCAATATTTTCAGTTAAACTAATTCAGTACATCTTTTTTTCAACTGGAATTAAATATTTCATAACCCAAGTCTAGTATCTTGATTTAAATCACTGTTAATGTGGAAAATTCTTGATTCTGCAAACGTGTACTGTCAAATTTAGCATTACTTACTGCTAGCAGTGAGCTTGTAATGCGTGGAGTTGTCTGTGCTTAACAGGTAGACAACATGTATTCATTTCAGAGTTGTAGAAATCCGATAACGAGGGTTCATCCAAACTTTAACTATTATTGATCACGCTCTTCTCTTGAGGAAATACCAATCCTCTATCTTCTGTATTCCTCTGCAAAGTTCTAAGAAAACCTTACTTTCAGAATTGGCTCCAAACATGAAAATGTGTGCCAAAAAAAAAAAAAAAAAGCGCCAAGTATATCCTCGTATGTGTAGCACTGAGATGAAAGTTAAACCATGTGCCTGAGTATTAAATACGTTGCTTACATGTTAGTGTCCGTGCGTGTATGTTTATGCGTTATTTTTTGCGTGTATTATATGTCAACCGTGTATAATTGTGTTGCCATCTAGCCAAGGACATTGGTGTAGTGGCAGAAATAGAAATATAGCTGCAACGTTTAGGAAAGGCTGGAGAAGGATCAAATGGGAGAGAGGGAAGTCGGAGTAAATGATGATGGTAATGTTACTGTGCCCTCAGGGTCTTGCAAAGTACAGTACTTAAAACCCAATTTATGCTTTGTAGATAAGTGAGTGTGTCTCAGTTAAGTCAATATACATGCGCAATAGATGATAAGCTTGGTATTACACACCTTCTTTTGATATTTTTCATACTTACTGCTTTAAAGGTAACGTTATATTTATGTTCGGAACACTCTAAAGTACTTTGTGCTTTTTGTTACGAGCTTTTTCCAACATGTTGCTTGGTTTAGTAGCGGGTGCTCAGGCAGCCTCAAATTTTCACTCTCATGTTGGGTATTTATTGATGGCTAATTTACTACTGACCTTTTCTAGGACTCCCTTCAAAAAAGCTGGGTGTGACACCAGGGGGTAAGAAATCAAAGAAACTCAAAAGCAGGTGAGAATGTAATTCTATGCAGTTACATTTAAATATTGAAGGCTGCTTTTTGAATAAAAACAAAAGTGAAAAACAAACTAAAAAATCCCTGCTTTGCCTATAGGTATTTTAAAATTTTAATGTACTCTGATTAAAAAAAAAAAAGTTTTACTTATTCATCTTCTTCACTGTGATGTACTTGTCCTTGATTGATTTTTTTTAAATAGATGAGCCAGCTTTCAAAGTCATCAAAATGATTGAATTATTACAGCACACAGGGCCCCAAATCAGATTTAAGGTATTTTGATACAGTTTATGGAATAAACCAGTGAACATATGCTGAAGATGGAAAGTTGCTGGTACTCAAATCTACTAGATGATTCTGTGGGCAGAAGATTCCCCATAGACCTGGACTGAAAGGTCAGGAGCTAACCTTAATATGTGCTTTTAATACAATATCATTGGGATAAATATATTGTAACTATATGTCTGTGTGTTTTAGTGTATCAGGAGCTAAAGAAATGGTAAACTCGCAATGTTCTGAATATATTACCAAATAAAGCTATGCAGCATTCAATAAAGCAATTACATCACAAGTATTACAGTCAACTTCAATTCCAATATTAGCAGTAATAATCAATCGTTTTCAATCTGAGGGATGGTCTAATCGCTTTTTGTTGCTGCTTTGAAAGGTTACATTACTCAGTAATCTCGCAACTGAGCAACCTTTTCGTGTTTGCTTCATGTAGGATTTTATAAATGTTCTTTCTTTTAATCTCAGTATTTTAGTATCGGCTATTTTGTGAGAGTTTAAAAGTTTTCCTAACCTTTTCTCATCCCAGTATAACTTCTTACAGTTCTTAAACGTTCTTGGAGTAGAAGACCTAACTGTCATGAGCAACGGATGAATTTTTTAAATCTGTTTATCTCCGTAAAATCTCCTTTTTGCCCCGTGTGCCGCTTTTCTTAGTGGTGGCAATAAGCATCTTACATCGGTAATCTCATCCAGCTTTATCCAGCGCTTGTTCCTGTGCCGGTCAAGGGCTCCTCTTCCTTTGGCACGCTTCGGATCGTGAGTCTGACCTTCTCAGAGGGTCTGATCTTCGGTCTAGTCCCCGTGACCGACGGGGGTCTCTCTCCCCTGCTGCGGTCTCGGCTGCGTGGGCAGCACGCCGCAGGCGCTGTCGTAGGTCCCTGCTGGGGGATATCAGCTGATACTGGCGAGGTGAGCCTGTGTAATTCCTTCCTTAATCAGGGAATTTGGGAGCTGGTTAAGGACAATCGTATTATCACCGTCAGGATAGTACTAAGAAGTTGATACTTTTAACAAAAAGACAGACGCGTGAGAAAATGGGAATAAAATGATTTCCATCAAGCTTTCTTCCTGCTGCACCGCTCGAGGCCAACAGGTAGACTGGGCGGTTGGCTGATAAAGTGACAGACTTGATTCAGGTTTTTTTTCTAAAAAAAAAAGTAAGTTTTCTAGCACGTGATCCCTTCCCCCGCCCCCATCTACTTTGTGAAAGACTCTTGTTTTCAGGTCTTCTGGAACCAATTCTAGCCAATCCTTTTTCCTTTGGACAGTGCCATTTAGACAATATTAATCACAATGCAAAATACTGACTTTTAAGCAAAAGTGTATCTCCTTTTCTTAGATGTAAACCTATATTACAGTTAGTGAATTACTATATCCTGGAGGATGCCCCTTGGCCCATAAATTTACTTCCTCCGTTGACTAGTAAAATTAGCATATTTTGCATGAATGAGAACTAAAAGGTCCATAGAATTTTAGATTTTTTCCCCATGTAAACAGCAATTGAAGCAGCTGGGAAATTTTAGCTTAAGAATAAATTATCAGAGATTTGTTTCTTTTTATGTCTTTGATGGTACTGACAAAGCTGTCTGTTAATGTATACTGCTGATGGATT
>NW_010562198.1:0-231 GCF_000687285.1 Phaethon lepturus | reverse complement strand
GTTTGTTTAGGTTTTTTTTTTTTTTTTTTTAATTATTTTTTTTTTTTAAATCCTACCAGTTTCTTCATGCCTGGACTGAATATACATTTTAGTGCCAGTAACTGTCCTGGTATCCTATGGACACATTCCCATGTTCTGGTCTGCTTGTCTTTGGGTAGCTATTAACATGCGGAAGATCCATACATCTGAAAGAATTTCTCCTGTGTTTATTTTATTTTATTTTATTTTATT
>NW_010562197.1:0-8317 GCF_000687285.1 Phaethon lepturus | reverse complement strand
AGGGGGTAGCACAGGAGGCCGGCCTGGGCCCCGGGGCAGCGCAGGGGGCTGTATGTGAAGCAGGGCTGAGGCAGAGCTGGGGGGTCCTGTGGGGCCTGGGGAGTCGTGTCCTGCCCTGGGGGTGGAGAAGAGGGTTGGGGGACGGAGGGACGAAGGGAGATAGGGTGCTGGGGGGCAACAGACAGGGGTGCACTGAGGAGACAGAGCAGAGGTGATGGACAGAGGGCCAGTTACATTTTTAAAGGTGAGTTTTGTTTATTTTTACTTCCTCTCCCATTTCCTTCAGTTATTTGAAGAGTGCACGTCCCTTTGGGTTCATGGCCAGGCAGTACTCGGACCAACGCTGTGATTTGCCAGCTAAAGCAGAGATGCCGAAGTGGCTGAGCTGGGGGCTGCAAAACCCCCACCCTCTCCCTGCCGAGACCTTCCCCATCCTAGGGACAGCGTGACCTTGCCGAGCACAAAAAGCAAGTGCTCAGTGGGATCAAAAGAGAAAGACTTCAGCATGAGGCTCTAGTACCGATGAATCCACAGGAGCAGCAGTTCTGTAAATGATTAATGAGTCCCTTCATTATTCACGCCTGTGTCACATGCTGCCAGGGAAAGTCCTGCTGGAATCTACCCTTGCCTGCGTGCTGCCTCGCCAGAGCTGCCGCTGCCACGTGTGCAGGTGCTCGCGGGATGCCGGTCTTGTGCAGCTCCGCTTTGCCAAACGCCAGATGAAACATCAGTGGCACAAAAGTGCTGCCGAGACACCACTGCCTTTTTACAGGTCTGTTTCGCCACGGGCCATTAGTAGATAGGTTTCAAGGATTAATAGAGTCAGGATATTCAGTATTCGTGGGTTGTGTTGTAGGTCGCACAGCACATCGTGCAGGAGGATAGCCTGAAGGATGATAATGACGTTTTCTAGTGGTTAAAATCTAACAAAGGTCTCACCTACCATTTTGCCTGCAGCCAGCAACAAGGAAAGAAATTCCCTTGGAGTCTGCACACAGAGGAGCAGAAGTCAAACCACTTGAGCTGGACTTTTCCTCAATCCCAGGATTTTCACATCTGGCCTAAACCTCTGGAGGTGAGGCTGGGATGCTCTGCCCACGAGGGATGTTCATGGCTGACCTCAGTGGCTCTCGTACCCTGCAGCCAGAATTCGAATTACCCACATCATTATCTCAGCCTGCTCTGCTGGAAATGTTACCAAGGAGTACGGAGATTCGCTAGGAACACTCATTCCAATGTAGGACGATGTAATTATTATTGCCATCAGAGAAGGGAATGACTAATAAGGACCTTCAGAGAGAGTTTCATTCATCCTTGGCTCCGTGGCTTCAAAGACAACTTTAAAAGGCATAATTAAGTAGCTCAAGTGCTAAAACTGCCTTGGCTCTTTTAGTTAATTTCTTTCCAATATCAAGACATAAAGTGGACAATAATTTCCCAGCAGGCCAACATCTCCACTCTTAATGAGCTGATGGTGCTTACATCTCTCTGCTCTCCCGTTTTGCTCTTGCTGTGCATTTCTACCTGTTTTTCCCTTTTTTCCCTGCTGATTCCGATGATATTTCCCAGAAGAGGCAACTGCTCCATTTCCTTCTCACTCCAGCATCTCTTTGCAGAGTAACTCCTCATACCCGCAGCAGAATGCTGTTTTTTGATGACCATCTGCATGAAGGATTAGCCTGACTGAGCACTGGCTTTTTCACCATTTTAGTAGGGCATAGGATATTTTTCAGTCTTTCTGAGCCTGCAGAGGGAAAAGCTGGACATCAGCATGGGTGACTATGGCAATTGCTCCCCTGTTTGTTACCTTGACCAACCATCCCTGATGTGACCACATGAGCTGACATCATTATACAGGTTCTTTTGCTTAAAATATTCTATTTACAACATTTCCACACAGTTGAGAGTTGTTTTTTTTTCTGTGAAGATGACTGAAATAGGGAGAAGTCCCATGTAACACAGCCATCAGGCTCTCAGAGCATGACCGTGGCAGCTTGCCCCCTCCCAACTCACTGATGTTCACACCATCAACCCCCACCAAGAGGCTTTCCCAGCACAGCCATGGTGTGGGTGGAAGCAGGCAAGGGCTGCATCCGCTCTCCCATCCCATGGGTTGCAGCATCCCCACCTCCTCAACAGGGAATGGGTGATGGCAGCATTGCAGCTCATCCCTGCCTCTTCTAGTAAATTTGTCCTTGTAGTAGTACCTGTAGTATCAATGCCAATTTTTTAAAAACCATGCATAAACCTATGACACAGCCAGGCCCATAACTCTCATTGAATTCAGTGCTTTCTAGTATGAATTTTAAAATATGCTGCTCCTTTGCTGTTAAAGCAAATCCATCTACTTTAGGTTCTTTCTTCAGTAAAACGCCTTAAAATGAGTTATTGTAAAATAATTTTGGAAGAGTAAAAAAGAAAGAACATTTAAATAAACCCACAGATGCTTTTCTGACCTTGCTGGATTGAAGTCAGCTTCCAGAAATAGCCAAGCAGGTGTCCGGAATTCTTTATACCTGCATATGTCAAGGGAGGCTGTTAAAATTAATGAAGTAACACCAACATAAAGGAGGAATAATGAATTTGATTAGGTTTGTTACTTCCCCCAGTGTTACTGAGCGATATCAACCTGTTTGCAAGACGTTGTAAGACACTTGCGGGCAGATAAAGACCTCAGCAAATGTAATACTGAATATGGGGCAAACCTAATGGTCTTCTTAAACGATTAACTACACTCCCTCTTTCCCGCACTGGAGGCTGATTAGCAACAGCAGATATTTTTGTCGGGTAGTCATAACTAGGCCGGACATTTTGATCTGAGGCGTAAACCCGACCTTTCTGCTCCACAGTTGTGGGTAAACGAGCTGTGCTGCTGTGAGACCTTACACCCCGGCTTCTACCTCGCTCCTCGGCCACACGATAGCAGTTTCACAGCGGGTAGCCCGGCTACAAGGTACTCTTTAAATATGAATTTAGACAGAAACTAATACAATTTTCTCCACTCAGTTAAGATGTATAAAAACATTAAATTTGGTTTTGGTTAACCTCCCTGCATTAATTCTTGATTCTTTACAGACAGTCAAATTCTATTTATGCTTTGTGAGGAAACTGCTAAAAATATAGGTGGCAATTTGCAAAAGCACAAGAAATCTATGTGTATCCTTCACTGAAACTCAGTGCAGTCATCACTACGATTAATGTATAGGTGAGAGAGGGAATGTAACTGAAGAGATTGGTATACCTGCACCGGTTACTAAAATGCTTTTCAGCAAATCTAGTAAGATGATAATATTGGTGGCTGAAAAGAAGAGCAGGTATATTTATAAACTACTGCATGAAGAAGAGGTAAATCAGTTCTAATCATGCACTTAGAATTGCAGGAAATTCAGGTATATGTGCCTTTGGCTCATATATATGTGCACGTGTGTATATTATATACATAGCATATAGATTATATTTGTGTGTTATATGCATATAATGTACACGATATGGCTCTAGAATAGCAAAAAGTGTGATTTCCCTAGGTCTAATGTTCAGCTGGTTGGAAGAACACACGCACTAGCAACTCCATCAGCTTCCAGGCGAGGGCGGTCATATATATCCACAAGGTTCGTAAGCCGTTTATAAACTCGGAGCATACATAGAGAAACGGGTCACCTTAAAAATACGAACGTTATTTCTGCTTTCATGGCAGTGCTGCTCTCAGGCTAAAACATGTCCCCAGACTTTCTGAACCACCAGTCTGGGGTCGAAAACCCTCTCCCTAAAGCTACAGCCAAAGTTTTCAGAGGCAGAGACCTCCTGAACAAAGTCTCACCAAGCCGCTGACAGATGCTAAAGCAGTGCATAAAGCTCGGTATAAATACCACAGGGCAGGTGGCCAGTGGACATTTCCCATTCGCATGCTTCTTCGGGAAGTCTGCGCGGGTGCTTGAGGAAGAAGGACTGCGTTGCACCTTCCCTGCAGCCCAAGCATCTCGGCAGCAAGTTGGTAACAGTCCAAATAGAAGCTACATCGCTGGGAATCATCTGAAAGGTGCTATTAGCCTCTTTTGTTATGCTAATGCCAGGTGGAAGTCAACACAAATATTAATTGCAAACCTGTTCAGTCGAAGTGCTTTGAGCCAAGCAGGCATCGTAATACAGCCGAGACGCTTTGTGTTTTATTTTAATTAACTCAACAAGAAAGGCAATTGAAATGAAATGTTTTCAGTTGTGTTCTCCAGGGCTAATCAGCAGCTCATTATCTTTAATCACGCCGGCATTGCTGTTCTTCTTTTCCAGCACCGTGATAGAGAGACCGAGCAGGAGCACATGGCGGCGTACGCTGCAAGTGGGATGCGCGCAGCAAAGCAAGAGTGAGAGGGGAGGCAAACCTGGTGGCCACATGGAGGGAGCTGAGCCTTGTCACCAGATCCACAGGCACCGTCACTGGCACCACCAGACGAGCAGATCCAGCTGGTGCGCCGCCATTTCAGTGGCCTGTGCTGCGGCGGTGTTGGGCTGAACGGTGAACGTGCTCCAGAAGGTCTTGTGGGACCCTGCTGCCACCAGGAAGGTGGGTCCTGGCCCTCCCTCACCCACTTCATCCTCACACGGCTTTGGCAACTTTATAGGTGACGCTGCACTCGCAGGGATGCTCAGATCCTAGTGCATGGTTGCAAAATGATAACTCGCCTTCCTAAGGGCCAGTCAAGGCAAAAGGACCCCGTTTGGCTGGGTCTCCTTCCAAGCCCCCCCCCAGGCCTGCAGCAGGCAGCATGCCCCTGAGTATGAGCACCTCTGGGCTTCCCAGAAACAGACCTAGCACCTAAATCGCTCAACAGTGCCAACCCTGGGGAGGTGATGGCACTGCCGGGGCTCTCTCGAGCCTCTAGCCCAGTCCAAGGGACCGCCATGCCTCTCCAGCTGCAAAAGGCCAGCATCCCTGGGCTGACCAGAGCCAGCACCCACTTACCTATAAAAATATAAAACTTTGAATCCTTAGGAAAATATTTAGGCTTGCAAGTGCCTCCAGTTCATTATTTTTCTACGTCTTCCTTTCTTGCCAGCAGGAGGTGGCTAACCAGGAGAAGAACAATTCTGTTCATTCTTGCATCTTTTGGGTACCAAGCCCAAGTAGCCTTTTCTATCTTGAAATCATGGTTTTCTGTTGCCTTGCTTCTCTGTCGTCTTCGTAAGACCCCCATGTTCAATATCAATGTGTCTATCATCTCCTTCATGTGTTCTTCACCACTCATTTAATAACCTGTGCCACCTCACTGGCTGTATTAGTGCCCATGTTTTGGGAGTCATTTTGGAAACGGTATCTATATGAGTCTCAGAATTTCAAGGTTTGATAGTTTTCCTCATTCTTGTGTATTGACAATCTTGTAACATTTAATACTGATAAATTCAATGATGTTACCCCATTTCTAGGGCTGTAAATAAAAGCATGAAACAGTATTTTTCAGTATTATATTATATAGCGCGAGAGATGTAGGCAGTAGATAACAAGCTGTAGATAAATTGCCCAAAAGAATGAAATCCTTGTTTGGAAGATCTAAAAGCCAAATTAAACCCAGATGCAATCTAGAAACACAGCCAGACAAAAAGCCACGTTTTGGCTGTGGTTTTATAAAAACCTCATCCAATAGATTGAGGTTGCAGAGCCATCCCACCTCTGAGATTTTATATATCTGGATCACTGATAAGAAGAGCTAGCAGTGTTAGCTGTTGCCAGATTCCAGATGAAATAATTCAATACAGAGCAAATGCAGACGATCTGCAGAGTAAACCTTAGAGCCAGAAGACCAAACATGAAATTCTACTTTAGGGTATTTAAAGCGCTCGGGGGAATGTACAAGTACTATAACCAAGCTGTAGGTATTACCCGCTGTGGGGCACTGGCCTGGTACCCTGTGAGCTGATGGCAAAGTTCCCACCGACCTCAGTGCCGCAGGAGCCGGCGCTGTGCGGCTGCCCGGCCCCTGGGCGAGCAGGAGCAGAGTCTGGGCAAACGGTCTGCGCCTGGGAACGGTGCCTGCCAAGGTGGGACGTGTCCCTGCCGAGGGCTGCTGGGACACTGCAGCCCCACATCTCCCCTCGGACAGAGAAACCGGGCTCAGCAGCCTCAGCTTTTACATTCTACAGAGCCCAAGGAAGGAGCAAAACCTAAATTCTTTCTTGCTCGTAGCCTACGATCCGTAACTCGGTGTCTGAAAGCCTTTGGGATCCTATGGTTCATACCACCTCGGTTCTTCCCAGAGGTAATGACTGTGCATCTTCATCCTGCTGCAAGCTGATTTGCTTTATGATGGATTAAGTACACGTCCTATGAGTCTGTGTTACATCAGGCAGATCTTGCCTAAAGGTTCCCACTTTTTTTTTTCCTTTTTCCTTTTCTTTTTCCCCCCTTTGAATTGGTTAGAAAAAGTACAGCTCATCCAATATTTAGTAGGTACATAAACCCAATTGTTTTATTGTTCCTCATATTTTCAGAGAACCTCCGTAACCTTTTCATAAAGATGAAGGTAAATGACCACCATTGTTTTGAAAAGGATGGAGGTAAATGACCACCAGAAATTCTTACCAGGGATGACAAGGGCTCAAGAGCTAACAACTAGCCGCGTACGTTAGAGCACCAGCCGCAGCCCGAATACCCGTGTTTGGATGCGTGTGTTGTATTTCAGGTTTCCTGGCCCTACTGTTAGATGCCATGTAACGCTGCGGGTCAAGTTCACTCCTGGCGTAAGTTCAGTGAAATCAAATCATCTGCCTTTGGGTTACTGGTGCTGCACCAGGGACTAATTTGGCCCACGGTGTTTGATTTTGATTGTATTCAGTTTGAATTAGCATTGGTTATTTCACACAGCAGGCAGGCTTTACAAACAGGAGCTTTCTCTTCACCTCCTGCTGCGTGTGTCCCAGTGCATCTTCCATCTTTGAAAAATTATTCTCTTTAGTCCTCTTGTATCTAAGGGAAGTATTCATCAATGGAGGGAGAAACGTGGGTTAGCCCCACATCTGCTCGCCTCCCTGCTAAAGGAGCGGGGCGAAGCTGAGGAGGAGTTTTGCCAAGGGAAGCAGTAGCAGCGAGCACTGTTGTAGATAGAAGTAAAAAGCCTGCCCTGAGGACAGCTTGTCAAATGAAGCCTCCTGTGCCATTAATTACAGTTCCAAGGTACAGATGAAATATGTATGTGATAGAAGAGGTTTGCTTTTTAATGTATTGTTCAAGTGATTTTTTTAAAGAGACAGCATCAAGCCAAGTCTTCAGCTCATACATAGCAGGTTTTCTTTTCTTGTTGCTCATAGACTCTCATCATTTCATTCTCAAAACACAGACTGTAGCACTGCTTGCATCTCCAAGGGCTGACTTCTTCCCGGGGAAAGGGCTCTAAGACTGACAGATTGTGGCCACATCAGCTCTCACATCAATAGCTAGAATTGTGAGAACAATCCCAGAGTAATTTTATTTGTTAGGGAATGACAATTTAAATGGAACTCCATGCAAAATTAAAAAAGCATAATCTGAAGAATTATAATTCAGCTCTAGTTAGTATTTTTGCATTTCATACCAAAAGCATAAGAAGACCTTTACTGAAAACAGAACACACATGTACTGATTATGGAAGTACACCAAGATCTCGGCCAGGGCAGGAGCTCCAGTGACAGGCACAGTGTAAACAAGGAGGATGAACCAGGTCCTGCCCCAGACAGGTTACAAGGGGAAACTTTGCTATCTACAGGGGGAAACTGAGGCAGGGAGAAATTTAATCTTTGATTAGTGTCACAGAGGTGATCCCTGGCAGAGCCAGGAGTTAAACTTAGCCTGCTGAGTCCTGGCGGCGGCAGCCCTCTCCCCGGGACCGGCTGCATTCCTCCCGCGAATACCGCCGAGCAATAAATAGCAGCGAGCAGGGGAAATGGAAAGGAGAGCTGGGGGCTCTCCGCTGAGGGTGGTGGTGACCCGGCGAAGCCGTGAAATGGCCAGGGAGGAGGATTTGCAGCTGGGAGAGCTGTGCCTCCCGCCTCTGAGCGGCGCCCGGGGGTGGGCAGTGAGGCAGCAAGGTCAGGGAGGAAGGTGAAGGTGATGAAGGTGACTTCCAAAAACAAAGAGGTGTGTTCTCAAGCTTCCTCCTGAAAAGACTGAGCCCTGCGGGGTGGGTTTGAGGCCAAGCACAGCCCTGCTGGGTGCAGGGAGTCGGTGGGCAGCGGGCCCTGGGCCCCTGCAGCCCGAAGGAACGCTGGCTTGCTGTGACGTTTTGGTCCTCCTTGTTTTCCCAGCAGCAGCGGCGCCTGTTTTCCACCCAGGTTACCTACAGCATCCCCACCA
>NW_010562196.1:294-505 GCF_000687285.1 Phaethon lepturus | reverse complement strand
CCAAAGGGGTATTCCATACCGTATGACATCACGGTCAGTACATAAACTGGAGTTGGCCAGGCGGCGGGAATCGCTGCTCGGGGATGGGCTGTCAATCACTGGGTGGTGAGCAATTGCTGGATTGGGCATCACTTGTTCTTGTACATTCCTTTGTTGGTATTATCATTGTTGTTCCCTTCTTTCTTTCTGTCCTATTAAACCGTGTTTATCT
>NW_010562196.1:0-273 GCF_000687285.1 Phaethon lepturus | reverse complement strand
CCCCCGTCCAACTGCGGCGTAGGGAGTGAGCGAGTGGCTGCGTGGTGCTTAGTTGCCGGCTGGGGCTAAACCACGACAGTATGCATAGTTACATACAGACACACATAGAATATATAAATATAAACTCTCTCGTATCATTTTCATGTTGTAATGCATGAAGAATGACTAGCAAGGACTTGTGAAAAAGGTCAGTGCCCTCTCAGTGCCACATGCCGCTCCATAGCCAGCTCAACCAGGGAGCAATGGTACCTGCCCGGCAGGAAGCCACGGGCC
>NW_010562195.1:0-5377 GCF_000687285.1 Phaethon lepturus | reverse complement strand
GTGCCCTGCTTTGGACCCCAGGGCGAAGGTGTGGGTTTTACCACTTAAATAACAAGCTGCTGAAGGGGATGCTGAGTACGAAAGCAGCAGCGAGGGACCACGGTTAGTGTCGCCCTTTTGAAAGGGAACACAGTAGCAATCTGTTATGGAAGGGTTTATTTTTTTCCCCTTCTTCCTTTTGACTTAATAATTTGGCATTCGCAGCACAGGGAGTTTCTGGGAGATGGCATGAGGCTGCTTCTGCTACAGGATGGTTCTTTTTTTCCTTGCTACAGTAGCTTTAGAAATTTATCATCGCTGCTCTGGTTTTGGGCTTTTTTTTCCCCCAGCATATGGAAGTAGCAAGCCCGGAATAAATGCGATCTGTTAGCCGTTTCAAGCAGGCTGTACGTACGCAGTGCTCCGCGTCTCGCGGCAGACTGGGATTTTTGGAAACGCTCTGTATTGGTCTCGCGTTAAAGCTCCCGTGGGCTGCGGGGACCTCCTGAGCCTCTCCGGAGGGTGCGTTGCTTGGCGCGTAGCATCCTTGGTCAAAACCTGCTCGGGAGGTTAGGCTGTGCGGTGGGGTCTGTGCCCATAGCGCTGCTTCCTGGGGTCCAGATGTGCTGGGTCACATCTGGACGAAGCAGCGCACCGTAGTCACGCACTTAGTGCTCGGATCCTTATCTGAATGTCTCGCTTTGATTTTTTTTTTTTTTTCAAATAGGACGGGAAAACCTGCAGGTAGAAGGAGCTTGACCCAGCGGCGCTGGCTCGGCTGCCGGCCATTTGCCGGGGCGATGTGGGAGACCCCCAGCTCTCGGCCGGAGATCCGAGGTGGCTGGAAGGAGCCTAAAACTGCTTATTCTTGCCTCCGAGAAGTTTCAACTTGGGCGCTGAGGCTGCTTTGAGTCTTGTGCCTGGAAGTCCCTGGGTGGCCGCATGTGACCCGCAGCCAGCCTTTCGTCCCCCATGCCGCGGGGTGCCGGCCGCTTGGAAAGCTGCTCTGCAGACGGCTTGATGATTTCTTAGTGCTCTTGCTGGTGTTAACAAGCTTCGCTACTGAATTTCTGAGGCCAGGTTTTCTGCGCAACCTGGAAACGAGCCACAAGCGTGAGCAGGGAAGGGTGCGGGGGGTGACGCGGGGTGTCTCGGGAAGGGCGAGTACTGGGAGAGCTGCAGGTGCAGATCTCCGGCGAGCAGCTCGTCTTGCTCCGTGCGAGACGTGGCCTGGGTGCGCAAGGACGGGGAGACGTCCCCAGGGTGCGTGGGCTGCGCCTGGGGGGTGGCTGGTACGTGGGGTGTCTGCTCTGGTCTGTACTTGGCTGACAAAGGGGGTAGCCCATGTCTTGGAGTAGCTTTGGCTTGAAGGTGCTCAGTACTTCCGCTCAAGGGTGTTTTTGGAGGAGAGATGGGACAGGTTTATGTCTTGGTGTCCAACTGGTGTTTCCTTGATGAAGGATTGTGCCTGAGAACGGGAAGGGCAGAGGAAGAGGGAGCCGCAAAGGGCTGGACACAAAGGCTTCTGCCTCCCCGTTGGGATGCTACTGTTGTTTCCCTTGGAGGTTTCAGGCCAGAAAAAAGGACCAGGACAGACCAGTTGCCTTCACTTATTTTTCTGGACCCCAGTGTAGGTTATGAGCTGAGTATCGGTCGCAGAGGGGGTGACAGTGCAGGGTGGCCGTGGGGCAGAGCCTGTGAGCAGCTTCTTGGAGCTGGGGAAGGCCAGAAGCTGGGTCCCAGCAGCCGCTGCTTTCAGGGGAGCCTGGCTTTTGTGGGGAGCCCCAGTCCTGGCGGCAGTGCTGACCCCGTGGAGGCTACGCTGGGTGCTCTCTGAGACCGAGGATCCCATCTGGTTTCAACCTTAAATGTTGTATGGGAGTCGCGTATCGGCTCCAGCCCGGGAAGGATGGATGTGTCGGCGCGGGACCCTCCTGGGAGGGATGGATTTTGGTCCCTGCCACTTGAAGAGATGGAGGTGGGGGGCTGGGGACCGTGAAGGATAACCTCTTGGATCACCCCAGCTTGCCCGAGTATCTCGCCGGTGCTCTGAAGCCCGCCGGCAGACAGCGGGTGGCTGGCATGGGGCAGTCAACGGTGTTAGACTATTTAGGAAGGAGCGAGCGGGCAAGAGGAGAGAGGAGGAGTGACGCTGCCAGAAATAGCACTGCCTGCTTCGGAGTCGCCGAGGCTCCGAAAGCAAATGGTCCTGCTGGTGTCCGGCGTGAGCGTGCCCGGGCAGCGGTGCCGAATTCCGGGGCAGCACCAGGCAGCCGTGCCGGAGAAGGAACCCCCGGGCGGCTGCAGGCTGAGCGACGTACGCCGGCAGTCTCGCGCTGCCGGTCCTCAGCTGTGCTCGAGACGTCTTAAAAATTGCAGACGGCAGTTTCCTCTTGCAAAAAGAGCTGTGTGCCACCCGCGGAAGAGCCTCGTCTGCCTGCCTGGAGACAGAGAGGGATGGGTGGGGGGCTGCTGATTAGCAGCCGCTTCCGTGCTCCGCCGCGTGATTGCTGATGTTTGCAAATACAGTAGAGTCCAAGCACACACGCTGCTGTAAAAGGGCCAATTTCGTGATGGTTATGAGCTAATTTAGCTGTCGGGCATCGTTTTGGGAGAGAGATGGTGCTGACAAGCGAAGGAGTCAGCTTGGGTCAGAGCAATGCTCCTTCTAGCTCTGTGCCTGGTCCGGCTGCTCAGCCAGGACTGGGGGTGATGCTGGGCTGGACTGGTGTGTCTCAAGAAATAGAAGGAACAGTGTTAAGAAATAGGATGTACGTTGCTCTTTGCCTGCTGGATCTTCCCAGGCTCTGGCTATCGGCAACGCGGAGCTTGGCGATTGCGGCTCGGCTGTTATCCCTGGCCGTGCCTGCCTTCCTCGCCTCCGGGAATTAATCTCATCCTTATTTTGAGCTCCTTTGTGCGGTGCATGTGTCCCACGAAGCAGCTATCTGGCAGGAAGGTTGCTTTGGTATAAATTATTCCGAGCAATGTGCTTCAGAGGGATGAAACGGCAGCGATGAAATAATGCCACAAATAAAGAGGAGAAGAAGGGGAGGCAATCGTGGTATTAGCAGCTCGATGCCAGCGATGCAAGCTGATAAGAGAAGGGAAAGCGGAGCTGGATGAGCTCTCGTCGAATGGAGAAGTGGTTTGAGGAGGAGAGGGAGCCTGACGATAAGGCGGCGGCTTTGATCCCGAAGGCAGGCGCTGGAATTGCCGGCGCTGGCGAAGCGTCGCGGATGGTGGGCGACAAGGACCGTGGTGGCGGGGGAACTGGCACCGGGGTTGGGGGCAAAGCTGCGTTGCTGGAGGGAGGGGAGGCCACTGACTGTGGCTGGCTCTGTGCCTGCCCTCTTGCCCGGGTGGCTTCCAGAAGCTGCCTGGGCTCCGGGAGCGTGGCTGCCTTTAGGAGCTGTCAGGAAGCACCCAGGCTTTCCCGAGGGATTTGGTGGCGTCCCCTGAGGAGGAGAAGGGGCCCTTGGGACCCCTCGGGTGCGTGGGCGTTGGGTGGGAGGCGAGTACTGGGCGCTTGCTGAGCCAGGTTGTTATTCCTGATGGAAAAAGCAGGATTGCTGAAATGTTCTTTTTAGCTCCTCGTGAACATTTATTTGCCTTCCTCCCATCTCCCATACCGCGGAGACTGGGGAGAAGCTGGGCGCGGGGGATGAGTGGCTGAGGGTGGCAGGGACAGGTGAGGATGAGGAGGGGGAGGAAGAGCAGGGGCTGGTCCAGGCCTTCGTCCCGAGCTGAGTGTCCTGAGGCATACCCTCCCACCCTTTGGACTCCAGCAGGGAAGCCGATTGCTTGCTAAAGGGTCCTCAAGGCCTGATTTATGCATCTGTTATGCTGACAGGCAAGAAATACCTTTTTATTGTCCATTTATCCCGACCCAGCTCAAGCCAGGACAAGGTAAAACGTAAACCCGCTCCGTTCTCTGCAGCGTGCAAGGGTGATTATTCTCTATCCCCTTTCCTTCTTCACCGTGCAATTTGTGCAAGAGGCTGTCCTTTTTTTTTTCTTTGCACAAACAATAAGACCTTTTCAGTGAGTCTTTGTACGTGATGAGAACAAAAGTCAAAGAAGAATAAAGCCTGCTGTCGCTCACCTCTAAAGCATCCCTTTGTTTTAACCTCTCAGGGGTGCTGTGACTCCTTGTGCCGGGAATCTGGTGTTTGCATGATCGTATAATTGCCTGTGCGGGTCTATTAAGTAATGACACACGTTGTGGTTTGTGAGTCACCTTGGTGAAGGCACCGTTGGGAAGGAGAACTTTTTCTCCCCGGCTTTGCTAGGTTAAACATGAATTTTGTTATTTTTGGTGAAGTTTCCCGGCTGGAGGAAGGAGGGCAGTCTGAAAGAGCTGCCGCTGAGGCCGGCGGGGGTGAAATGCAAGGAGGGAACCCAAAAGGCTGGCCGGGGAGGTGGCCACGGGGTGCTGTCCTCCTGCGATGCTGTAGCCCGAGCCGTGCGTGGGTCCTTCCTGCCCCGTCTCGGCAGGCAGCTCCTGGCGAAGCCAGGCATTTTTGGAGAAGCCGTAAGCTGTAGCGCAAAGCCGGAATCGGGGCACGTGCTGGCAATGCTCGGGACGCATCGGGTGCCGTCCGGACCCACGACCACCTTCTGGGGAGCCCAGACCGAGCAGCTCCCACGCCTCATGGTCCATCTTGGGACCACGTGCGTTCAGTCTGCCTCGGCACAGGGGAGCAAACTTTTCCCGGGGCAGTGCTCGGGAGGCCTGGATGCTTCATGGCTCCTTGTTTTCCCTTCTGTATTTATATCAACTCCTCTCCGTATCCGTGGTTTCAAGCTGAGCTGGGTTTCTGATCTCCTACATCAAAAGCAATGCCCTGTCCTCAGCCCCTGCTGCCTCATTTCGGGTGCTCCGGAGCGAGGAGCAAGCGCTGGGCTGTCTCTGCCAGCAGTGTTTCCCAGAGGCCAGTATTTTATTTTTTTAAAGCATTTTCTTTCTCTGTTGCACAGCAACTTCTAAGACGCCCCGGCTTGTGCCGGCAGCTCCTTTCTTTACCTTGGCAATTCTTGAGGCTGCTTTTGGGCTGAGAGTGGTGGAGACTGATGCCGAACCCTGATGTAATTTGGGGTCGCTTGGTCTCTCTGAGTTACCGGGCTCGGCAGCGCGGCTTCGCGCATCCCCGGGTGCAGGAGCAGCTGAGGTGCGACGTGCAGAGCCAGCTTTGCTGCTGTGTGCTAATTAAAGCCCGAATTCAGGCCGGCCTCGGGGATGGTGGTGCTTTGCCCGTGGCTACCTGCGTGCATCGGCTCTTGGCTCGCCAAATATCCGGGGGATGGCGGGCTGGGGTGTGGAGATGCTGCCGTCCCCCCGCCCCGTGGCTGGGTGAGGGGACGGTTTCAAGGCCCAGCAGCTCGGGGCTTTTTCCGT
>NW_010562194.1:10245-11185 GCF_000687285.1 Phaethon lepturus | reverse complement strand
GCCGCCTTTCTGGAAACGGAGGTGGAAGAGGCCTTCAAGTTCAAATCATCGCAGAGGGACTTTTTAAGCAAAAATAAATATTTTTCTGAAAAGGCTGGTTTGATGGCTTCTAAACAGAAACAGGGATAGCTGGCATATACACTGCATAATTGCCTCCACATGCTGAAGTTTATTTAGCTTCTCACAGCAACAAAACAAATGAAACAAAACAACAAAAAAGAAAAGGAAGAAAACCCAAACCAGGTCATTGTAACATTTCACAACCGTGAGGGAGAGGCCTGGCATCGTGCGTTCCTGACTGTACAAGGCCTGCGGCCCAAAAGCCCGGGGCCTTGGTGGATGGGCCTATGTGGATGTGAAGCGATGCGAGGGTTCAAAACTGACAGGGTTTCCGAAGGCATTGGCAGTGGCGGAGGCTGGCCTAGCCACTGCTGCTGGCAAAAGGGGCTGAGACTCCCTGAGACTGCGATCGGCTCCTGCTTGGGTCTGCCGAGACCATCTTGAAGAATGATCAGCATCTCCAGTACCCACGAGCTTTCAAAAATGTAAATACACGTCAGCTGCAAATATTTCCGAGCAGTATGCTGTTGTGACAGTGTCAGGTTGGGGATGGCAACAAGCCTGAAGTGTAAGATTCATAAAGGTATTTGAAAATATCTTCAGGTGTTTTGATGTGATTCATCTTTCTGGTATGCCCTCCTGGGAGCTGCAGTTGAAAGTCATTACAGTAAGACCCAAAGAAAGTACTTGGCTATGGAGAGTCCAGGGCCCTGGACAGTGTGCTTTTAAAGTGTCTGGCTTTGGAAAGGAACTTGGAAAGCTGGGTTACAGTCTGCAGCTCACTGAGAGGTGTTTGGGGAGAGTTTGGATCTCCGGAAAGAAAACCAGACAGTGTTGTGACCAAGGAGCTGTCTAGGGTCAGCACATTCAGTCCCAGGCA
>NW_010562194.1:7706-10192 GCF_000687285.1 Phaethon lepturus | reverse complement strand
CTGAACCTTTTCTCAGAGCTGCTGAGAGTGTCCTCCACTAGTTTGGAGTCCAAAGATCAAAACTTCTTCTTGAAGGTAAAATTTATAACCTTTCTTTTTCAAAGCTATGCTTTAAAAAGCCTAATACTCTGATTGCACGTGACAATCTTGTTCTTCAAACACTTATTCATGATATGGGAGGTTGATGTACACTTCCCTGCTGCCTGATGGCACCCAAATTCATGTCTCACACCCCCCTTCTAATACCTGAGCCATAAATAACTCTGTATGTTATCCAATGACCATTTTAATGAAAAATATAGGGGAAGGGCGGGGGAGGAGAGAGAGAGAGAGTGTGTGTGTGTTTGTGTGTGTATTAGAACCCGTTGTTGCTGAGCAAGAATCCAGGAGAATCATTGCTCTACAATAGCTCATTAAAGTCTACTCCAAAGGGGATCCATGGAGAGCAACAGAAGGCAACACCTAACAGAAAACAGGTGTATATTTTTAATGTTTTCTCTTAATTTCCTGCAATTAGGCCTTTTTAGGAAGAGATTAAATATGGCATGCTCTATTCAAGTCTTAGCACATACACCAACACCATTGTCTCTCGGCCTTGGCTTTGTCCATCATAGATGGAAACAGTATAGCAGTCCTACTGCCTGTGAGAATGAAAAGTTTGGGTTCCTGCTTTATTACAGAGATGCAGCTTACACGAACAGTATTCAGCTTCCTTCCAAAGTAGAGCTGGTTTGGGAGCTCTCCTTCAGTAACTGCTTTTTGTTGAATAAATGTAAGAAAGTCACACCTACTTGTGGGAAGGGCTGCAGCAGGTTTCTAGATGAAAAATGAGGAAAAAACTTTCAGAATTATCAAAATATTCTATAAGGGATATTTACTGAATGAAAAAGTTCTGTTTTTTTCAGTTCAGAATGAGTGCTCAT
This sequence comes from Phaethon lepturus, assembly GCF_000687285.1. Lineage (NCBI taxonomy): Eukaryota > Metazoa > Chordata > Aves > Phaethontiformes > Phaethontidae > Phaethon > Phaethon lepturus. The sequence continues at coordinate 9,269 of NW_010562194.1, read as the reverse complement.
TTCAAAACTTGTGTTACAAACTAATAGAAAAAACAGAATAGGAAAGAAAATATTTTGAGTGGCTTCAGGCTGACTGTTACATTTTATTTTGGTGCATAATTTTGACTTGTTTCCCACTGAGGGAAAAAATTAATCACAAAAGTTCTCCCTCAAGAACTATGTTATTATTAACTTAGGTAAAAACATAATCCTAATTCCAAGTCTCTCTTCTTCTCTCACCTACCTGGACATTCTCCTGCTCTTCCCTAAGTCAGCTATCTTCTCTCTTCTTGAAGATCCTACTATGAAAGGATATAGTCTAAACCATGGTTATTTCCGCGGGTGGATTAACTGAATAATACATGTTAGGTCTGAGCCAATGTAATTTCCTTCAAGAGAAAAGGAGTGGATTTCGTAAGAATTTGATGACTTGAAAGCTTTGAAAATAAATCTTTTTCTCCCACATGCTCAGGCAAGAGTTGTGGTGTGAGCATGTTGCCAAGGGTAACTTACTGTAGACCTTTCTTATGTAAATAAAAGTGAAAACAGTGCACGAGTGCAAACAGCTAGTGGTGGAGTAAGATAAACTCATTGAACTCAGTGACCTCATTTCTCTTTCAGTTGCATAAAAAGGACTTGCTCTTTCTTGTACTGGTCCTTGTTGTTGTTGTTGCAAGTGTAGTTAGCTTCACCTTGCGCTTTGTGGGATCCCTTCCATGGTGCGTATAACCCCCATGCCCTTCATTGTACTTCTCCTTTGTGGTTCTTTTTCACATTTTCGTTTCATGTTACTTGCTGTAGCCTTTTGCAGTATGGCTCAGTGGGAAAGAGCCTTCGCATACTCTTTGCTGCCTAAGTGAGTTGTTTTGAATTACCAAACTCTTTACCCTTTTCCCTGAAGTTACACAGCGCGCTCTCTCAGACTTTGAGCATCTTGAAACACCCACACATCAACAATGTTTGTTAATACCAGATGCATTAGAAATGCAGAAAACTTAATGGAGATGAAGTGATTGGTTTATCTAGATTTAGCCTTTATGAAGTGGATCGCTATTAGCAAGAACCGCACAAAGTTGTACTATTTTAATTGTGCCAGTATACTAAAGGGGTACAGCTTCCATATCATGTAGGTACAGAGCCAGCAGTAGCATGGCATTTCCAATATTAGACAACGTGAGTTACCGTGGTATAAAGTTCCTTATGTCGGAATGCCTATGTCTGCCTTCGTGTACCAGCATTGTGGGGAGAACGAAGGTCGAAGAAAAAAAGTCCCCTTCTAAGGGTGTTCTGCTTTTGCAAAAAGACATGCAAGCTCTTAGTGATACAAGTCTTAAGTATTTATAGGATAAATCCCCTTAGTTTTTCATTCTTTCGTGTTCTGAGGAAAGGAAGGCAGATTTTCTCCAATTTCTAACCTTGTTCTTTCAAAGAAAGGAGTTCCCTCCTGTTAGTCAAAAGCAACATCACCATTTCATCATTCAAGCCTTCCTCTATGTTCATACATATCCAGCATTAGAGTTTGTGTTAGCATTAGAGTTTGTGTTAGCTCCTTTCTGCAAGTCATCCCAATAAGCTTCACCCTCT
>NW_010562194.1:0-7675 GCF_000687285.1 Phaethon lepturus | reverse complement strand
TTCCCTTATTGTGGTGCTTTGCAGATAGTTCTGCAGCGTCAGATGGACCCATGAAGCCAAGGGGAGTTTCTGCTGGCTGTTCGTGCCTGAGATGGGAGCTGGAGATTCCCTTTTGCTGGGAAATCCCTTTATGGTGAAGCACAGTAGAAGACCTTATTCCACCTTTGTGGACAGGATATTCCGTAAACATAGTGCTTTATAATCCCATAATTCTGACCCAGCAGAACAATTGTTGCCTCATGCTGGCTTTATTTAAAATAAAAGGTAAGAGCTATCTCTGCAATCCTGCCGTTCCTCACCAGTACTCAGCATCTCAGTATCAACAGGGAATATACCAGGGTCCAACATACTAGCTGTGTATTTCTGTTACTCCACAATCGATCCTGTTCCAGAAATGTTTCTAGTGGTGGAACATCTCTCAGTTTACCGGGAACTTTTTGTGGCCTGTACTGGTACTGGAAGTCTCTCTAGAGGGCCTACAACTGCAGCGTCAGTCTTGCTCTTTTTTTACTTTTGTGGTTCATCTTCAATAAGAAATGCTCACAAACTATCTGAAATTAGGTCTTCGGTTACACCTGTACAGGTAGAAATAATTGCCTTTCTAAGAGCAGCACTGTCAGTGCCAGTTTCAAAAGTCAGTATGTATTTCTTGAAAAATACATGTAAGGAGGAATAGAGTCCTGTTCCCTCCTTAACCATCACCCTGCTGGATTCTTTTCTCTTAAAGCATTACAGATTTATTTGCCACTGAATCTAGAGGCTGGTTCTAAACTCATGGCAAGTCTGTCAGTAATGTGCCCTGTCTGTAGTGTTCCTCAGCATTTTTTAATCTGCACAAGTTTGTCCTTTTTTTGTCTTTTTTGTCATTTTTTTTCTTTTTTCTTTTTTTTTGTTGGGGGGAGATTTTTGGAGAGAGTTTTCCTCAGGGTGGTATCAGATGTGCTTATTTGATACTTTACCAAATAGAGCAATAAATATATTAAATGTTTTCCCAAGGGCAATAGTTGCATTCAGTAGTCATACATCTGAGGAAACTAAACTCTTCCCTAGAGAGGTCTGTGGCCAGGCATTTGAACCGAAATAAACAGTAGGATTTCAGGCAAAGGCTTTATCTGATGAACTACTGATGCAGTCTGCTCTAATCCCTCCAAAAGCAATGAACAGGAGTAACCAGGATGTGGCCCAGAGGGTATTGAGTTCAGCAAAGCATAGCCCAAGTGCCTTTTGGCTGACTAATGGTAAAAGGAGATAGAGTTTTCATATTTTCTTATGGCTCTAATGAAGACAATAGAAGCAAAATGCACTATGTTCACAGCAATTCACTCATTAAAGTTCAAACTCATCTCTTTGTGGTTTTACAGAAGTACTGCTGGATTAATAGTATCTTTTACATATCTACTAGACCTTTCACCAGAAAATACTCTAAAGGCCACAAACAAGGATTGTTTCACACACCCACTCCCTGGGATGGAACAGCAGTGCTCCAGAATAGTTAGTAAAACGCATTAAAAATCTACTTATTTGCCATTTCTGGGAAATTTAGAGACCAGATATTATTACCAAACTGTAATCATGGGCAAGATGATGATAATACTAATAACTAGCACTCCTCCTCTCTGAACACTTGCAAACGGTCATAGCTGTGTGTTGTGTATTATCCAGGAGCCACTAGCTGCAAACAGCATAGAAGCTACTAACAGCAGGTTGGGGCTTTGAGTTCTCTACTGGCTCAGGGGGAGGCACCGCTTACTTACTCACTCACTTAACCTCCTAAACCATCCTTCTCACATACTGGCCAGAGTCCAAGATGCTAACCTCATGAGAGCACCACCTATTATCTTGGTATTTCAGGGGAATTTAGGGACCAGATATTAATATCTGTGAAACTCTAATTCTAGAAATATAATACAATATAATGCAAAAATAATGTGAAAGATTATATTCACACAGTTATGCTTTATGAGGTTTTTAACAACATGTCAGCATGGGAACAATAAGATAAATATTTATTATTACAAAATAAATGGAAAAAATGTGCAAGAACAATATTATTATTGTCTTTGCTTTGACAAACTGGCTAGTAGCGTCTCATAGAAATAGAGCCTTCAAAATCTTAGCAAGTAACAAGCATCTGTTTGCTTTCAAAAGACTTCGTATGAGGTCAGTTTTACCTCAGCAGAAACACATCCATCAGACTGGAAGTAAAGTAATCTGTGCAAACATTACAGGCTTAATCAACAAATCCAGTAAATTGCATGAGTTTGAGTCTGATTCAAGTGTTGGTATAACCAGCTTTAGCAAATTCTCTCAAGAAGTTCTATAACAGCTATTTTTCAGGCAATTAAGACAGTCACACAACTAAAAGCTTCAGGTTCATAAATGTAGAGCTTAATTTTAGATTCCAAGAGTTGTTTGAATTAAAGAGATACTCAACATTTCCTGCTTCTGAAAGCTTGCCTTGCTTTTGGCAAACAATTTTTGATCACTTACATTGCAGAGTTAATACCACTGGAACTGAAAATATTTTCAATTTTTCAGTACCATAATACCAGTGCTATTTTGCACATTAATTGCATGTGAACAAGGCAACTGCACATGTAAAATGTCTTAGCAGAAGGTTAAATGTATAATTGCACATAAAAAAATAATATACACAATTGCTCTTAAGTACACTGTTTCTGTAAGCAGAACTAAAATCAAGATTAATTTCCCAATGGGAAAAATCACCAAGAATTACTGTCTCAGAACACAGGTAGCTGCATGCATTCATTTTGACAGAGATGCAAGCTGTTAGGGATTTTTACAGCTGGAAACATAAATACCTACATAATTTAGCTTGCCTTTTGGATAAGGAGTGCCTGAGGATCTACATTTTGACCTATATGGAGACGTAACACTCCATGTCTCCAGGTGACATGGCAAACTTTAACTGACTCCTTTCACCTGAATTATAGGCAAAACTTGACCACTCAAGTGCTTCTGTAGACTTTAGGTGGAATCTTTCACAGTCCCTCCTAATGCTTCCCAGGACCTCTATACTGTTAGGATCAGCTAATAAAGATAGATTTCTAGATACCGCATATTTACACAGGACTGTTTGCAGGTCTAACCTGAAGTGGATGCAAGCTAGCTTGATTCTTAGATATGTCATTTAAAGTCACTAACACCTACCAAAAAAAAAGGAGTTTAATGGTGATTTATGGATCTATATAATTACAGGCCTTTGCTCATACTGCTAAACTGAAGTGTTTCAATAAAGACTAGATCTAAAGTCACAGTGCTTACATGCCATGGATCATTAGGCAGCATAAAGGAGGAGAAGTCAACCTGTTCAAGTGGTGAAGAAAATACTATTTACATTATACCTTTTTGTGTCCTCTAAGATTTTCTTTGCGTAACATCATGTTACACTGATAGCATCAGCAATAAATTGACATTTATATTTTTACACTGTCATAAACGTACATAATTCTTTTGCAAGTAAATAACCAAATTACATCCCTACTCATTGGGACAAATGTAAGATATAGTTAGATTGTACGTTAAGCCTGTCAATAATTGCAGAACAGAGAAGAATAGGATGGATGTCAACAGGAAAAAGATGGATTATGGTCATCTGGGAGAAACAAGGCTGAGAGCAGCAACAGGACTTCTCCTAAACTGGCTTAGTATGAAGGTATCCACCCACAACTATTGCTCAATCACAAAATCAGTATTTCAGTAGGTGCTTCTGAGCCATCCTGAGGGATTCAGTTCACTCTGAATTCCCTCAATTTCCCCCTGGAAGTGTTGAAGACTTGTAAAGAGAAAACAGGACTTCCAGTATCACCTTCCATGGCACAATATCCACTAGTGAAATTCCTAGCTCCTGAACATGAACCATATGCTTTGAAAAATGAAATGTTCTGGCAGATTCCTAAATGCTACTGCTTTTTAAAATAAATGTGCCCCTTTACAGTGCTGCGTGGAAGGTGAAGAAAGCTTCTAGACTTCTGTCAGTTCTGTCCAAAGAAAAAAATTCAGCCTGGGACAGTAACTCGTTCTCACAGTGTCCTAATACAGAAATCCTTTGCTATAACAACTCCCTTCCCTGCTGAAGGAGGACAAGATTGCTAAAAGATATAAGAAACTGAAAAAGCCCAGAGAGTAGCTCTAGTTATAAGAAGAAAATGGAGGAGCCAGTCAAGTCCTGAGTATTTCCAAACTGACTGTCGAACATCTTGTCATGGACCTCAATTTCTTCATCTATGCTCACCACTTTCTCTCTGATTTATCTCCCTGTAAGTTTAACCTCTCTAGAGAAAGAAGTATGCGTGGAGAATTGCTTTTTTCATGTAAAGCAGATAATAAATATTTATTCACAGAAAAGATGGTTCAACTTTTTTTTTTTTAAGTAAACATTAACTATGCTTAATTTAAGTCAAGAAATCTCTTAATTTTCTTGAACCATGTACTTACTTAATTAGAGACTCCTTCAATAGTTGAATGTTGCAATGTTTATTGCAGAGGTAGATATCTCAATCAGGTCATGGCCAGCTGGAAGATTCCTTGGCTGGTGGAGTTTGAGCTGTTCACCTACCTTTCTGTTTTTCTGGATGCCTCTCTAAGGATTACCTTGGTCTCAGTTTGCTCAGCAGACCTTTATTTCCACACTGATACTGTCACCCAGTAGGAGTATAATCATCTAGTATGCAGTTAGATCAGAAGAGTTTAATGTTAAAAACTAGTGTTTGAGTAAAAATATAATACAGATTTTCTTTGCTTTCATTTTATGGTGAGTGTCTATATAATGACTTTGAGATCTCACTTTTCAAATATATTTCAGTTTCTCTTCTGTAGAATGGGAATTACTGTACTTTCCCATTTCCTAAGCTGAGGCTTAATTCATCAATATTTACAAAACTCTAAGATCCTCAGCTGGAAAGAGACATAGAACGAAAAGTGTATATATAAACATGAACAAAAACCTGGAATAACAACTTTGTGTTTTGACACTAGAGTTTACAAGTTGCATTCAGCTTGTCTTCCCCAGCATTGTGAAATACCTTGCCTGTGACAGATTCTCTCTGTGTAGTCTACCTATTCTCCTATGGCACTTTTACATTGTAGCATTTTAGAAAACACAGGAGACTTCAAAAGCATTTTAGGGCCAAAATAGCGAAAAAGTTTTTTTCCAACAAGGAGAAAGAGTAGAGGTCAGGTGACAGGAATTGTGTAATATGTCAAAAAAACAAACCTTCTGGAATTACAGGTATTAAGAAAGAAAATCCACTACCAATCTAAAGCTCTTTCCCACTGAGGAGTGATTTTGGTAACTTCTAGTGTATTTGAAATGCACTATGTGAAAAGCAGTCAGTTCACTTCACGTGATCTCAATGCTTTTGATGTGTTTTACAATATATTGGAAGTTCAGCTGTTGTGTTTCAATGAGATTTCCAAGCTCACCTCAGTCTCTTAAATCCTGGTGAGGAGAGCTTTATTTAAAGAATAAGTTACTGTTATTTCCCAAGAGGTAGGACTAGCAATTACTTCTGCTTAGGAAGCAGCTCTAAAACTTGGACTTCAGGTACTGATTAAATACTTTAGCGATGAAAAAGATATGCTGTGATACAGCTTTTCTGTACCTCTACAACAGTCCCCGTCGACCTTCTACAGAAGCATCACACTGGCAGATCATTTTTCAAGCAACATTCTCTCCTGACATCTGTGACTGCAGAAGTCAAAACACATTTTTTTTCTGTAGCAAAAGAGAACCATAGACGAATATGTATCATACGCTATTTAGTTTTGATCTTCAGATATTTCCTGGTCTTTGACCTAAAAATACTCCTTGCCACAGTATAGAAGTGAAGAGGGCTTTTCACTCACAGTTGTCATTAGCTGTTACAATTATGAGAAAATACTGGGAAATCTTGTGGATAAAATCTGTGGGACAATGATGACCATCACTGTTACAGGTGCCCCAGTGGAGTGGTACTCCTGTGAGGCTATGCCCCCAAAATTCAGTTCAAGAACGCTGTAACTAGTGTCATTTTACTCTTAAGGTAACACTTGACATGTTCTAAAGGTCACGAGAAAAGGTCTTGCTGAAAACTAAAGGCTTGTTTTTGAGATCTCTTAAAAGGGAGGGGAGGAAGAAGTGAAGGCTGAAAATGCCCTTAGAACTGCACTTTACCAGAAATTGAGGCAATCATTAGCTCTCTCAGCTCCAGGCCTAGCCGAGATACAAATACACTAGCTTCCCTGCCAGAGAGTTACATCACGACCACAGAAGTTAAATAAAACCTTTTCCATTCTGTAACTTAAAAACAGCTTAATAGAGAAGATTTCGTATTAACAGGGTGGTTTCTTCCCCATAGCAGCAATGAACATGGAAAAATTGACCTGTGCCCAGTTTAGTCTTGACTTGCCTATTCCAGACTCTTCTAAGGAGATCGTTCCACAGGCACTAAGCTGTGACCTTCCAGATGGGTTCATTTTGATCCCTTAAATAGACCGGTGTCCACAGAACACACAAGTTGTCTCTTCTTGTCTGGTTTCTCAGAAGAACTTATCATTTGAATGAAGCTCAAACTGCACTCAGTCTACAAGGACAGCAAGATATGTTTTCAGTAGAACTAATTCAAGGAAAACAAATTGCAAGAATATCAACTTCTTGTGGTGTTTCCCTAAAAAAAAATTGCAAACCTTTGAATCAGCTTTAATTTTAAAGTCTGCCTAGGAAGTGGTACGATACCATGGCCCACATAGTATGATCCCATAGAAGAAAACCACTGAAATAGAGGGGCAGGATTGGGAAAGATGTACAAAAATCACAGAAAGAGTCTGCAGCGCGATGTCATGCTTTTGTACATTTTTCTGTGTTGATCACTGCTACCATGGTCTTTTTATTGTTATTAATTTGACTTTGAGACATGTGCCTTTATGGGTCTAAGGTTCTGTGTCAAACCCATTTTCTGATTATTCCTCTGCTTGTCCCTTGTCTAACACGCCCATCTATTTGCACACTCTGCACCTTACTGTCAGACACTTCAATAAAGGGGATTAAGAGCTGAGTCACAAAATGCAACTGGAGAGAGATGAAAAAAGGTAGTATGGGGTGGGAGAAAATCAAGTCTTCACTGTAGCATACCTGTCTTTCCTGGAAATCCTCTGGTTTACAGGTAGCTTTTTGTCTTGCAGCAAGACCCACAGCCTCTCTGACTTCTCTCGCAAGGAGAGGACAGAGCCAAGTACCCAGGTGACCTGAGCTGCTTCATTGGTGCTAGCACCTCTCCTGCCTTCACCCGGTGTGAAAACCTTTGGCTCTCTCTGAGGGTTACTGTGCAGTTTCCAATTAAAAGACTCATGGCAAGAACTAATTTTTGTCAGAATTTAATGGCTGCCAACACTAACAGTGAAGGGAATTTTGCCTTCTGAGATGATGCACTCACATGCCCTTCTCATAAATAGGTGGTTAGTCAGCCAGATAGGGTAAGAGCAGTCCACCCACCAAACCTTGTTATTCCTCAGCTCCCTTCGTTTTTTATTCCGTCATTTCAAAGTGGAAATACTGACGGAAGACCGAACTATTCAGCCACCTGTGCACTGTGGTATGAACACCACAGCTCCCCCGGACTCCATGCGGATGTGCCTTGGCTGCTCCGCGCCCCTAAAAACCCGAACTAAAAAAAAA
>NW_010562193.1:0-4903 GCF_000687285.1 Phaethon lepturus | reverse complement strand
GCGGCGAGGCGGCCCTGCCCCGACGCGAACCGCCGCCACGGACAAACCGAAGCCGCAAGCGCTTCCACTGAACGCCATCCGCAAAACATCTAAACTTGCCCTCGGCCGGAGGCACGGCAGCTGGGGGTTCTGAAGATGCCGGGGGAATTTGAGCTCCCGGGTCTTCTGGGTTCTTGGGATATTTCAGGGTCGGCCTTAAGCCTGCTTAACTCAAACAAAGCACAGGAGAAGAGTCTTCCCTCACGTGACAAAATCCCACTTCAAACCCCGAGAAGACCCAGCAATACCAGAAACGTATCTGAAAAGGCCAGGGTTAACCAGTTCTTGAAGACGCTACCACTTTTTAGCTGAAGTGAGCAATAAATTGTCTTTAAAAATGTGTTAGTTAACAGGGTTTCACCAAGTTTAACAACGAGTTGTCCCAGTCTCTTCCAGAGGCAAGTCCTTCGCCCTATGAGTTTCTAAAGGTCTTCCAATCAGTAAGTTACAGCCTCCCCTATGCTGTTAGACAGTCTGTTATCCTCGTTTGGCTCTCCTGTTATAATTACTGAGGTCATTTTAAGAGGTAATGTGGCATAGCTGCCATCGCTGCCGAGGTTAACACACCTTCGTTCACAAGTGCCACGCACGTGCGTTCCTCATCTAGTCCTATGAGCAGCTCAAAGGACCACAGATGGGATTTTCCCAGAGGACCATGGGTGGGATTTTCCCAGAGGATCACGGGCCCACGTGCAAGGTAGGAGCATTACGCACCCGAGCGGGGCACGAGCAGGACGAACGGATGGCTCCTCTCCAAACGACTCGCAGTCTTTGGGCTAAGATGCAAGAGGCCAACTCAACATGGGGAGATGGGAGAGGAGCAGGAGTAGACAAGGAAAATTCTGGCCAGCGCAGCAGTGGCAGCGTATTAGACTTGCAACGGAACAACGCATATATAGATTTAAAAAAAAAAAAATCCAAACTACATAGGGTGGGAGGCCAACCTTCATGGTCCTGCTTGCTCCATGCCAAAACCTTTCCACCGGCAAAAGCCACATAACAAGCCATAAGCCTCGGCACGCCCAGGGCAGGGAGCAGCTCACTGGCAGTTGAGGAGAGCGGGGACCCGCTGCTCCATGAGTCCCTGGATGACCCCACATGTGCTTCCAAGCCAGCGTTCGACCCTGGGCGGTGCTGCCGCAGGATAACCAGGAACCTTGGCAAGCCAGAACTCTGCCCGGGACCTCAATTCCCCACCACTCCTCCTACCTGTGGCCTCAGTAAGTGCTTTGTGGTTTTCCTTCCAAACCAGGACTCCCAGCAAGCGACTGGAAGAGGACATGGACTTTAGCCAGGCTGCCAAGGGCACCAGATTCCTTAATTACTTCACGGCACTTCTCTTCCTTAGTTATGGCCCTTTGTGCATGGCTGCATCGTCAAGTTTGCCAGCATTAACAAAGCAGTCCTCCTCCAGAAACCCGTTTACTCCACAGGACTGCAAATGGGACCGGTAAGAAATTTATTTAGGGTACAGCAACACGTCAAAAAGGAGATGGAAATAAAACAACAGCCCAGCCCCGCTGTGACGGGAACGTCAGCTTGCTGGGACATGAGCAGCAAGACCAAAATAATGACCAAAACCAGGGGACCTGCATCTCTGCAAACTACATGCCAGAACAGAAAAAGCCACGCTCTTGAAGGGTAATCATCGGGTTAAACTGGAATGTGGAGTTTAAAACGCTGGCTATTGATACGTTTCTACAGTCTTCCTTCAGGTTATAAACGTATTAATTCTCTGTCTCCCATAAACCTGTGCTTTGTTTTTAATCTCCTTATGATTTTGTGGGGAAAGGACTCTACTTTCATAGACCGCACACTTAAGACAATAACCGGTAAAACCCATTAGATTCCCATACAAAGGGCTTTAGAAGAGCCGAGGGGGAGGAGATGCCACAGGCTGAGAGGAGGCGGAGGAACTGCAAAAGAGGCTTTCCAACGCAGAGGAGGTTACACAGCCCACTAAGCCCCAACATGCTTGAAAAGCGGTTTTCAGGCGGGTATGAGAACAATAACATGTCCACAGTTAGCTTGGAAGTTACCTCTCTTTATAAGCTTGAGAAAAGGGAAAAGAAAGGGAAAAAGAGCTGAGATCCAAACCGGCAGAACACAGGTCCTCCTTGAAGGGACCTCCAAGATGTCCATTGCTTCAGGGGTCCTGCCTGTTTCAGCGGGGAGGGAGCAGAAACCCACCAGCCTTGCAGAGAAGCCACCGCGGGCGCTGAGACAGCAACTCAAGAAGCCCCTTTTTTTGCAAGAAACTAGACTTTGCAACTGCTGAAAATCCAACCCAACTATGGGTGCTGCTGAAAGCCACCCACTTCAGTGCCAGCCCCCGGCAGCTACATACACCAGCACGGATCCTGCACTACTTGTTTGTGCCTTCAGTCCTGGCATTTGCAAAGGGAAAACCATCAACTCATCCCAACGATACAAATCCCTGCTCTTCCTTCCCTACCCGGAGCACGAGGAACATCTGTAGGGTGGAGGTTGCTCCCTCAAAGAAGAGGGGAGCTTGGACGAGGGGACACGATGACGACACAAACAAAACCACCTTCGTGTTTTACAAGAGATGGTGAGTTCTTCTTTCAGAAGAGAAACTGAGAGCCATTCACAGCCAGCTGTGACTCTAAAGGCTCGGGAGAGCGCTGCCATATGGGTTCAGATTTATCACTTGTGCTCCCTAACTTGCACATCTGTTTTCTATAACTGTCCAAGTCAATGCATCTCCCCTTTCCTCACCAACTGCCTGCGGAGCTTTTCAAGGACAAATCCTCATTGCTTTCCGTGTTGATCTGCTTAGTGATCTCCACTACGTCAACTTAACAACCTCAAACACTATTCATAAAAAAACCCCCAGTGTGGGCATTTTTAGGCACAGCCTCCCTCCCTGTGCTCTTGCCAGCTTGTAAGTTTGCCGTTGGAGAAGCATAGCGGGGTGCCTACAAAAGCCAGGTAACATGTGGTGATTACCAGGAGGGGGTTTAATCAACAGCTGAACGGGAAGACAGCAGCCCATTCCCATCAGCAACCCAGGAAACTCCCCATCAGCTCCTCTAATTCCATTAAAGTCATCAAAATTCTTTCCACTGCCCTCTGCCAGGGCATCTTCTCCTAAACTGAAAGCTGAACACAGGAATCTGAGAGAAAAGGGGAATTCCTCTAAGGACGGACGCATGGGAAAATGGAAAAAAGCCGTGGGGGGGTCATGAGGAACTAATGAGACTTCCCAGACCCCAGCTCATCCGGACACGAGGAATGCGTGGCATGCAGAGGGCAAAAAGGGCCAACACAGCTCCAGGAAGAGTTTGGGTCCTGTGGATGGCCACTGGAGCAACAAAACCTTATTGCTTTGATATTTTAATCAAGAGCCAATAATTTCTTCATAAAAAAAAGAGACACTGTCTCAACCATTTCTCTACCAGAAACTGAGTACGATCCATTACACCTTCTTTCTTCGGCGTTCCTAAGACACCTTTCAACTTGGTACTGGAGTATTGCGATAGGTGGTCTAACGTGGAGAGGAAAGACCAAGCAAGAGACCAGAAAGCGTTGACTAGGAAACGGGCGGTCTGAAAGGTAAAGACACAGTTCTGCATGGCCTACCAGCTTTCCAGGCAGCGGTGCCACCGGGTTCGCAGCACCCCTGAACAGCTAGCGTAAACCACATGCGCGCACGCGGCCCCGCTACAGCCGCTCAGTCGTCCCGGCTTGGAACCGGGTCCAACGCCAACGGCTGATTTCCCGTCACTTCAGTAGCTCCAAGGGACTGGGAGATGGGGAAGAGCAAGACGTAGAAGATGGGTAAAAGCTTTACGTCACTGGAAAGCGGTGCGAGAAGAGGGCACGCTCTTGGACAGCGGGCGTTTCACTTCGAGACAAAGCGAAAAAATTCGAAAAATAAGGGAACATGCGTAACTTTTCACGGCGCCCTTCCGCAGAAGTACGCGGCACGGGCCCGTTGCCATGCTCGAGAGGAGCCACGAGCAGCCCCTCACGGGTTAAAGAGCGGGGAAGCACTTGAGGAAACATGGGGAGATTATAGGCATTGTTTTTTTTATACGCACAAGAGAATAAGCGGCGGCTGAAACAAAGATTACGGAGGATATTAAAGAAGAAACACTCCATACACAGACGAAATAAAAGGTCGGCGAAGGGAGACGGCGACTTCTCCGAGAAATTGCACAAGTGCTTTCCTGACACAAATATTGACAGGAGACACAGATGCGTAAAATTAATTTAGCTCCCTGCCCTGATAGCATGGCGAGACAAGGACGGCCTGAACACGGAGGAGGGAGAAATGGGAAAAAGCTGGATATCTGAACAGGTAACCGCAGCAAAGGGTCGCTTGGGGCAGGCAGCGGTCACCCAAGCAGGACACCGCTCATCATTTAATATATATGCTAAAATCCTGCCTGCCTGTTGCTCCCCCACCCAAACCAGAGAGCGAGAGCACCCGGACCTCACACGCGTCTCAACCCACAAACCTGTGCTCTATCAGATGAAACCATAACAGTGCAGCCCAGAGAGGACAGAAAACATCCACCAGAATTAAGCCCTAAAGTATGTTACGGTCCTTAGGAGAAAAAGTGAGCTCCGTTTCTTTTATCCTTACGTTTTACAGCAATTTTAGACAACGCCCCGCAGCGCCTTTTACGCCAGGCTTTGGGCAGCCGCCCCTCTCTCCTCTAACATACCTAATCCGAATGGCAGCCATCCCAAACGATACGGCCACCGCGAGAGCTTCATTTCGGAACGCTGGCCGCTGCGAGAGTCGCAGAGGACGCGACAGCCTGCCTTCGCGCCTGGAAGTTCGGCTTACAGGAAAAACCATTCATTTTAACTCCTGACTAATGATTCTCTCTTC